>NC_070633.1:23645198-23943380 GCF_947347685.1 Pleuronectes platessa
AGCCAAGAAGCGGCAGTAAATACTCTCAGATATGAGATATACTTGCCGAGAAGTTGTTTTCCATAAATAATAATTATTCTCCAATTCATTAGTCCTTACTGGGCTTTAATAGCTCTGCAAGTGAAGGCTTCTTAAAACTTTCAACGACCGAATTTAATAGCAAAAGAAATGAGAAAAGTTTCTGAGCGGTGTGAACCGACATAAGCCAAAGTTAACTAATGAGAATTCTACTGCAAACCAAAGCCCAACTAATGAATGTTGTTCTGCAAATAAAAGTGGACCATTTGCGAGGTAATGATTCCATTGGGTTGAAATGTTCTTCACTTTTAATCAGGCAGTAAGGAGACGAGTGAAAAGTTCATGATAACTACTTATTTCAAACAAATCTGTGCATCTCTGCGCAGGTGAATCACTCTTTAAAAAGCGCACGTTTCTACAGAGACTTCCTCAAGTCACTTTAGACGCAGTTTGAGAAAGTTTAACTCACTAGTGAATGATTTCAAACTTCCATCACTAGCACCTCTGAACATCAAACCCGAACTGAATCTGGACTTTAACGCGTGTGAGCAGCCGCACAGGAGAGAAAGGCGCATCTCGGAGGTCCCATGCGTGTTGGTGCGATGTTTAATAGAGATACTGTCACTTACAGGCGCTCTGCATTCCTCGGTATTCCTTTGGGCACAGTCTTCAAACCCAGACCCTGGCAGTCCACATGCGACCCGGAGCAGCTGCACTTGTGAGGGCATCCACCCACCGAGCCAACGATCACCAGCAGCGCGACAACCAGAGCCCAAACCCGGCAGAGCGCAGCCCGCCGCACCGCTCCGGTCCGAGGCATGATATCCACTGAAATTACTCCCAAACCGAAGTTGAATTGAATATCCGAGGAGGGGAGTAAGGATCCCGAAAAAAGGTCAAGAGAGGCCACTGGGCTCTGCGGTTGGATTTAAAAAAAGAAGAAGTGATGTAAGCCGAAATATAATTAAGTCCGCTGCTGCAAAAAAAAAAGTTCAGCAAAGTTTCACTGAAAACACTCGATCATGAAACAATCCCCTTAAAACGCTCCCCTGCCATTGAAGAAGAAGAGAGAGAACTTGAATTGGTGGATGCGACACTTAAAATATCTAACAGTGCGTGCGTCACTGAGCTGGATGCGTAAAAGTCAAATGCCTCCCCATTCACAAGAAGTTCTCCGGCTGACTCCTGAACTTCCCCAAGGTGAAAACGCTCATCTGGAGTTGAACCTCTTCTCCGGGAACATCCCTCCGCTGCCGGCCGGGGGGAGTAGGGGGTGGGGGGGGTGATACAAAGTGAAAGTTTCAGAGGAGTTGTGATCGGGAAAGAAAAAAGTTGGGAGAGTAGTGGCGCAGCAGAGAGAGACTGGTGCGCCGGGAGGTTGTGAGAGAGGCAGATTTGCGCTTTGGTTTCCCCTCCAAAAACCTCCCTGTCTGTCTCTCCCTCCCTCTCTCCCTCTCTACCTCCCTCTCTCTCTGTTGATGTCACCAGCAACGAGAGTGCTCCACTAACTTTCACTGGTCCCCTTATCTTCCCAGCAAGAGACACTCTTGTGTATAAACTTCTAATACTTTCCCACACACACAAGAATAAATCTCCAAACTCTCATCCAGCACTGTGCATATTTTGAAGCTTATTTTCCCAGCGACTCATCTTATTTTACCACGCAGGCCCATCTATCATTTTTAATGTGATCTACTTTGTGATCACATACTTTGTTTGGAGCCATCTCTTCAAATAAGCTTAATCCATGATCCCCCAGGGAGTCTCTGGTAAATCAGCTTTATTGATTATCACTGAAAGAGCCAACAAATCAATCAAACTGAATATGTAACTATGGTGTAAACATTTACTCTTGTGGCAAATACCTTAAAAGTTCAAACAGCAAGCTGATAGAAGCAAAACTTTAAAATAACTGATAAGACCTTTCACACAAAATGTACCTTAAGTCTTGTCTTACAACTTATTCAGTTAATGTTCCTATTCATGCTGCATTCATTCTCCATCACCACACAGATTTTCCTAATATTTCCTCTGGTGTGAACTTACACCACAGCAGTGAAGTCAAGAGACCTTGAGTGCAGATGGCTGGGTGCTCTCCTGCATGTTGCATTGTAACCACTAGCCCTCTATTGGTGGAATGGAAAAGTTCCACAAACTGAACACAGCTGAGACTCAGCATTTTTCCACTTACACTAATAACACGAGTGTCCTCCACGTTAATTAAGCTAATTTGCCAATATGAAAACATTTTAAAAAGCCACTTCCCTCTGCAGTGTCTAGGTCTGCATCATGTTGATAAATACAATAATATATAAAGTCCAAAACTGAGTAATTCAATATCGCCCTGGGACTCAGACTAATTATAAACAAATGGCTTTACATTCATCTGGAGACCCACCACGAACAGACTTTTGGATATTTAATTGTTTATGGAGTAAATGCTGTCCTAAACAAATTTATTGGAATGTTCACAAAACCCAATCACGAATACGTCTAGTCTTCATCTGAAAGAGGCCTGATTCAACTCGATTCATGGTCAGTCATCACTTCGTGAGCTGCCAGTCGTCTGGTGTTAATGGCAGGAGATCACACAGTCGCTGATGAGAATACAAATATCACACTAGGTTTGAGGTCTGTTATTTTTTCCTGTTGCTCTAGGAATCGTCTGAATTCAGGTCTCCAGACTGAGCTGATTGACACCAGTCACTTCAATTGTACTCTCTCAATCGCACAATAAGTGTTTTGTTTGTGGATCACATTTGGCGTGTTTAGTTTAAACCATACGTGCATGTGGGAGAATGTCGGGAAAAGCACAAGACGTTTCTAATCCCCATGTACTTCTTGACTTATGCATTCCCACCCTGAATTGTTTAATCTTTATTTCTCTTTCATGAGACGTTGGCATATTGAAGCCAGATCCCTTTGCTATTGTAGCGACAAAAAGAAAACAAAGCTGCTTTGAGACTATTTTCAGTTTGATGTGAGAATCATGGAAGCAGCAGCGCAAGTGAGGCAGTACAGTTCTTCTCCCCAGCAGCTCACTCCTCTTGGGGAATCCCCAGGTGCCCTCTGGAATACAGTAACATTTAAATCCCTCCAGGGCTCCCTGAGTCTGCCCTGAGGTTTCCTCCCAGCTGACTGTGCCCCAGGGGAGGCACAGGAGAGAGCAGCCTGGCCACTTGCACTCGGATCTTGTCATGATTGGTTAAGATATCATGTGCAAAGGAGGAGTAAAGAACAAGCACTCACAGAAATATACTTCTCATGTTGGCTTTTTTGGACAACCCAGATGGTGCTATTTCAACATACAGTACATTCACCACTTTCAAAACCTGTCAAGTAGTATAAGATAAAGAAGACTATTGACAAATAGTGCTTGTGCAAGTCTAAAACATACTCCTGCATAGTGAGACCCAGCTCCACCGTGCAGTCTGGCAGCTTTATCATCCTGCGATTTGAGAAAAACTGATTTGAACTGGCTTGTTGCATTTCTTCAGAGCGGTCACTGTCATCTTGGGCAGTGCTAAGTCCAGGATGCATAACAGATTTATAGTTTATATAAAGAAAAAAATGTCTTTGCCACAGCACACCATTTACGAGTAGGTCGATAGCTCAGAGGTTATTGTCGGGGGATTTTGAAGATGATAACATGCAGATAGTAGAAATTGACATTTTCCAAGTATGTTTAAGCCACATCACGATTTCTACATGTATGTCAGATGTATTTAGACACTCTGTTACACTAACACACACACACACACACACACACACACACTCGCAGACCAGCAAATACTAATGTGTTAAATGTAGAATACCAACTGAACTAACATGGTAAATGTCCCATTTAAACCTCACTAAAACCCTGAACAACAGGCCGATATCCACTTAAAGGATGATTCTGTGGCCATGAGAACTATACACACTCCATACACGCTAAGCTAGCATGAGCCTGAAGCTAACATGAGACATGTAGCAGCTGCCTCAGCATTTCATTGTTGCTTTTGTTCATCGTTAGCTAAAAAAAACACATTTGGTGAGAGTAGTTCTTATGAAGATGTGTATTGCTACACTTCATTAGCTGACTGAAGGCTACACTAGCTTGTGAAGAGCTAACAAGGCTAACTGAGCTATGACGAGAACACAGCTGACCTGAAATCAGCAAATCTAGAAATGATGAGGTTTCAGAGTAAAGGGAGAATTGAGTCTGTGACACACCTGTTATGTAAAGATGTCATTCATTCTTACCTGTTGTGTTCCTCTCTGTTGAGAGTTGTGGATGAATTTGATGTGAGAACCACTTTCTGCTTCTCTCACTCTTTTACATTTAAGGAGACTGGAGACTTGATTCTTTCTGGTTTGTTTCCTGGTTTCCTGCTGCTCCTGTGTCTCCTCTCTGTCAGTGTGAGCTGCTGACCGGGTGGGACCAGGGACCACAGCCTCAGTCTCCACCCGCCTCCTCATCCTCTCCCCATCAGACCCTCACCCACCTGCTGCACCAGGTGAGGAACATGGCTGCATTGGGAAAGTCCAAGGTTGTGTCTGACATCACCCACTCACTCACTATTCCAACACTATCCTGACAACAACAACATTGGCCGGGGGGAAATCCCTTAGTAAATTTGTTTAATTTACGTTTATTTTACACTTAATATTAATGCTTTAAGGTTGAAAACCATATTGAATGATCGTCTTTAAGGGCTTTAGTGCAAGATGGTACATATTGCTCAGTTGGCACTACTTTTCACAATGCATTGTGGGAAACAATGAGTGCACTATACAGGGTATAAAAAACGTCACTGAACTTTTCACCACTACAAAATGGTGAACTCACTACATATTGATTAGAGTGTGATTTCGGGCACATCCAAAGACTGCATTCGAAAAGTCAGTTTTGCTTAGGAACCTTCCGGAATGAGTGAAAAGACCCAGAAGTATTTCAGTGGCTGCCATAATAAGAACTATTTGAATTCTCCAAAGGATGAAAGGGAAAGAAAGGAGCTTCAATGCTTCCTAACTTATGTCCTTTAGCATAGGAAAGATCTGACCATCCTGTGAATCCTCACTTGTTCATCTGATTTCTTCTCTGTCACATCTGGCCAGTCAGGAGTCGCAAAACAAAAACAGAACCAGACACATACAAAGTCAGTCTGGTTTGGTTTGCAGCACTAACAACAATCCAGTTATGGTTTCCCTCCATTACCCTCGACTGTTCCTCCTTCTCTTGTTGGTGGTCCTTCAGTTCACATATGTGTTTGGTCACCTGCTGTTTAGCTTGATAAACCATGGAGTCAGACTGAGCAGAGACTGGACAGTCTGTTACACACATGAAGGATTCTGTTTTTATGATTTAAGAGACAAGTAGCTCATGAGGCCAATCTACCATGAATGTGTGTTTCTTCACCAGTGACAGATGATGGGAAGAGCCTCTGCAAGAGAACGCTGAGGGGGCGTTATCCACAGAATTCTGGGAAAATACCATCTGCTAACGGAGTGGTGTTGTAAGTTGGCATAAGTACGCGGTACAACATGTACTGGTACACATGGATCATTGACTGATGGATCCAGGAACTTTAACATTTTTCACTGACTTCCCAGGAAATAATGATTGAATCTAGATGAAAAAAACAGACATATTTAAGGAACCGATTACTTTCATGTGTGCAATTTGTTTGACTGAATTGAAGGGGTTTGTTGGGTCTTGGTGCAGGTTTATGCTCTAAAGAGTGCTATTCTAGATTTAAAGATATTTTGGGGGCATTTCACCTTTGTCGAAAGGACAGTACAAGCGTGAAACAGGGAAAAGTCACAACTTAAAGGGGACAAGTTGGAACCAAACCTGGAGCCAATGCAGGAGGCCTCATATCCCTGCATGTGGGGCACCTGTGCTACTGTACAGGTGAGCTAGCAGACTCAATTTAAACAAATTTAAAGGTTTACTTCACCTGTTCAAGGGTAAACAAGCCTTGTAGACCACTGTGCATTCTGCAATACTGACTGTGGCCTCACAAATGCTTCATATTGTAGTGCTAACATTACTTTTTCTCACATTTCAGATGGTATCGGCTCCATTTCACTCTGCTTTTTTAAACACCGCATGCCATAAAGAAGAATGATAGAGAAATACCATTTTCTCTCATTTAATCAAAAAAATACGAACCATTCCATAATGTATCCATGTGATTTTAAATATATTCAAAGATTTTGGCTAAAATTGAAAGATATGGTCAGTAGAAATCCCCTCAATCATGTTATAAAACATTTTTAGAAAAAAATATGGGTCGATTGGAAACTCTTGAAGATTTGAAAAAATTGCACCACGACAAAAACAACACACTGAAACACTCAAAATGAAGAAGCGATCATCTTCAGATTTTTCCCTGAGACAAACCGACCGCTTATGTGTGCATGAAACCGCTCTCTGACGGCTTTGTTTGGGCTCATCGGGATGAGATGCATGTCATTAACTTTTGAGGTTGAGGGTTTGAAATCTTCCTCAGGACCTATTTGATTCATGATCCTCTTCTTGGGCATTTTCGCCCCAAAGCCTCAACTGTCTTTTAGTGAATGAAGCAGAAAAAAACAGCGAGCTTTAAAAAATGTGACATTAAGCTTTAGTGTAGTGAGCGGAGTTGGCTGCTGCAGAGCTTCTCACACCACATAACCACTGCCATCCTTTCCCTCTCTTCTTCTTTCCTCCCTCGCTCTTTCTCCTGCCATCCCCCGGGCTGCCCCTTCCAACTGTCCATCTCATTGTCTCTGCTTTTACTCCTTCAAACTTCCTCTCTATGTCTTCCTGCCATTGTGACTCATCGTCTGCGACACATTTATTCCTCTTTTCCTTCCTAATATTCTATCATCCGTTTTTTACCTCTGTACTTCTCTTCAGCGATCCCTGTATTTTGAGCTGAAAGGCTGTGTGCTATTAATTAGCATCAATCTGTGGAGCAGGACCGAGCCAGTGACCGGAGTAGCAACTTCACGCTTCACTGCTCACACACTCAAACACACAAACTCGCAGACACACTAACACACACACACACACACACACACAAACACACACACACACACACACACACACACACACACACACGCACACAAAGAGGCAAGAAGCCGCACATTAGTATCATGCTGTCACACAGAATTTGCTCTCCGCTCACCACGTCTCCCTCACACGTTCGTATAATAAAGACATTCAACTTCAGAATCATTTTAATGATGAACAATAACAAAGGACCACTTTTAAATATGGTGCCATTGTTCAGTGTCTACACCAATAACAAGGATGCAACGTTGACAGCTTCCTCCAGACCTCTCCATTCACAGATATCAGCACAGTCAAGATGGTATCGATTGAACTTTGCCTTGGAGAGTAAATCCGCTAATTTCCATGAGTCAAATGAAAATGGTGTCAGATTGTTCTGGAACAGTTTTGGCCTTCGTGTTCCATCTTCAATTCCCTCAGAGTTCCTCCCTCTCATCCGTCCTCTTCTTCTCTCTTCTTTCTCACGTATTTTCCTCTCCTCTTCTCCCTGTCCCTCCTCCTCCTTCACTTCTTCCCCTCTCTCCTGCCATCACAGCGATGGGCAGATTAGAGAATAATTGGTGGAAAGTTTGGACTTCTCTTCACACTGGGCCTCATCATTTTAAATGCTCTGATATCTAATGGCACATTAATGGGTCACGCTACGAAGCTGTGTGTGTGTGTGCCCTGGCATCTGCCTGTGTGTAGCAGCTTTGTGCTAGTGTAGGTGTCTGTGGGCCTAATTTTGTGTTTTTTGTAAGTCAGTGATGAAGCATGTCCTTGTGTGTGTGTGTGTGTGTGATTGTGTGCGTAAGTGTGTGTGGTTTCATGGATCCTTTAGCCAGACAGATCTTTGGCTAAGCTCGACTGTGGCCCCTGCAAAGCTATTATCTGGCTATACACTGTGTGTACACAGTGTATAGCCAGATCTTCTGTGTGTGTGTGTGTGTGTGTGTGTGTGTGTGTGTGTTGTGTGTGTGTGTGTGTGTGTGTGTGTGTGTGTGTGTGTGTGTGTGTGTGTGTGTGTGTGTGTGTGTGTGTGTGTTTCAGAGAGAAATAAGAAAAAAGAAAGCCAACATTTAAAGGGGACTATCACAACATCCCCATGCTGTTTTGAACACACACACACACACACACACACACACACACACACACACACACACACACACACACACACACACACAAGTATGCCTATGTGTACTGACAAGATTAAGATCCATTTATTAGCAATGGACCACATGTGAAGCATTTCTGGGTAAAATGGGGAAATTCCTGAACAGAACATCGATTATTTTGCATCATCCAGCTCCTAAAACGTTGGTCCTCATTCTGGACCAACTGGACTTATTCTTCTCTTAACTTTAACCTAATTCATTTTGTCCATTTCAACACTCTTGGCCTACAGAAATCCTTGTTTAGGTCCAACTACTCCAACTGTAGCTCTGAATATAGCAAATATTGTTGCTGTACTCCTTTATGCTTTATTGGATTAATGGATTTTTCATTTTGAAATTATCTCTGTCCAAATGGCCGTATACTCTCCATCCACGTTAACACACCTGAAAATTCATATCTCGTGAAAACACATGTACGCAGGTCATGCATGTGTCAGATTAATTGGTTGTAGCTGTGTGTGAGTCACGCTGCAACAATTACACTGTATTAACGCAACCACAGAGTTTTCGTTCTGAAACGGGGACAGCAACATTTCATTTTAGAGGCTTTAAAACTTTGAAACTTTAACTTTAAAACGAGTAAGAAGTTCAGATGGGTGAGATGCTTGTTCTGTGACCTTTTATTACAGATCCAAAGTGCAACATTAATTGGAAACGAGGACATTATTTTGTAGAGAAAGTATCTCAGAATAGTTCTCCACTAACAAAGCCTTCTACAGACTTCAACCTTCATTCTCATCTAACTCTACTTTTGATGTTTCTCCTGTATTTCAGGCCTCCTCGTCTGTCCCTAGTCATAATGTTTAGCCTTTATTCCAGTAGACTAATTTAAAACTTCTGCTTCTGCTAGGGCAATTGTCGTAAGAAGCTGCTCTGATCATTTTTACTAAATGGACTCCTTGCATTATGATGACAGGTCAAAAAAGTCCTCAGCTCTGAGTGAAACAACACGCAGCACTTTTCACAACAACACACAAACACACACACACACACACACATGTTTCTGAATGGGCAGTTAAATAATGCCACATGTTGCTCCAGTGCCTTTGTTTCACTGCAAGGATTTTTTTTTTTCTCTTGCTGTTTCCCCTGTTTGGTTTGATTGATGGTCTAATTTACTAGAATATCACACTGACACACACACACACACACACACACACACACACACACACACACACACACACACACACACACACACACACACACACACACACACACACACCACCACCACCACCACCACCACCACCATCAAACCGACAGCCTGGTGGTGTTTTAGAAGGGTTACTTTGCCCAGGCAGATCCAAATACCTGTAGACAGTCTCAGAGAATGATACCCTTATAGTTTGTCTCACTCTTTAATAAATGGTGAAAGTAAACCTACCATAATCATCTTTTACAGTGTGGTATGAGTTAAAACGGTGTACAGAGAGAGATCATTTCAATTCATCCTTGCTGAGTAGTCCCTTGATCTTGAGATATAAAATAAGATAATCCTTTATAAGTCCCTCAATGGGGAAATCTTGCTGTGGGCAACAGTTCTTTTCACTGCTGGGAAGAAACATTTCTGTGCCATTTAAAGTGAAACTTTGAGCATGGCATTAATCATCTGTCCGACCTAATTGTGTTGTGGTAGCAGCTGCAGTCTCAATCTGACAACCTTGATAGACTAGAAGGTCGGAGAGTGAACAACTCCACCAAGACTCAACAGCTTGAAGAAAGTGAAAATAATTACTGGATCGACCAGTTTATCCAACTTCAAAATGTCATGGAATAGGTTTCATGGTTTTTGAGTAGTCCTGGGGACAGACATACGCAAAGCATACAGTATATCTGCACCAAGGACCAACAGTCCCCTTAAATTCCATCAAGGCGCACCAAAATGCACACACTCATAGACATCAGTCCTCTGTTTGTTTGTTTTTATTAAGATCCAATATTTGTTCTAAAATGTCCCAAAAAATGTCCTACCTCACAATATTAAGACAGTGATACAAACAAATTCTGAGTCTGCGCCTTTGTCCAATTCATTTCTTCACCTGTGTCCCATCCTACCAAGGAAACAAACAAACATACCAACAAACAGGCAGAGATGAAAACACAACTTTTGGGGGAGTAGTAAAACCAAAATCACTTGCATCACTTGAGACCACTTCTGTGTGATTCCTTCTGAACCGACCAGAGCATGTCTCTCTTGTCCGTCTCCTCGAAGGCACATTTCCAGACCTGGAAATGTTTAAGGAAGCAACACAATACCCTTCTACAGAGCTATTTATCATCTGCTGCATTTGCTGCTCCAGGACACATTTACAGTACACACACACCATGTGTGTATTGGCTGGGCAGACATATGTTTGTGTGATGTAGGGTTCAGTAATAATAACTCATTAAACTCTAACCTCTGTGATTAAACTACTGATTGAGCAGCAGCACATCTGCACAACTGACCCTCAGCGTGTGTGTGTGTGTGTGTGTGTCTGTGCGTGTGTGTGTGTATGTGTGTTGTTCCACCGCTCCAAGCTGTTTACTGACATGCACAGCAACATTTATCTACAGACAGGAAGCATGTCTGTATGTGTGTGTGTGTGTGTGTGTGTGTGTGTGTGAGTGTGTCTCTGTGTGTGTGTGATGACCAGTTTAAAACATGAATGGTGAGACAAATCAGGGTCTGAACTACTTTTGATTACTTTTGTTTTGTGTGTGTTGTATATTTGTCAATGTTTTTACAATTGCATAAGTGAAATATGCTCAGTGAGTGATTGAGAGCCTGAGGATGATAAAATAGAGACAAAAGACACACACACAAACACTCATATGCACACATTTTATTGCACTTCTATCTTAGTGAGGACAATCATTAGAATAATGCATTCCATAGACCCTTATCGTAGCAATTTTGGAAGTAAAGTAAAAGTACAAGTACACACACACACACACACACACACACACACACACACACACACACACACACACACAGGATTCTTGATAACTACATTTACAACCCTTTGTCTGACAGCAAAATAACAGAGCTGAGTAAACAAAAGTGTGCGTATGTGTGTGTGTGTGTGTGTGTGTGTGTGTGTGTGTGTGTGTGTTTCTGTGACCAAAACAGCAAGAAAAGATGTGTGTGGGTGTGTTATACTGACCTCACTCTTTCCTTAAAGCGATTTTGAAACTAAATCCCAAAGATGAAAATATACAAGTTTTTTTTTTCAAATGGAAGCTGTACCATCTACCACAGCCTGTAATTATGTATGTGACAAATATAAATACAATGTGTAGTATATTTAATCTTCCATGGCGCTCAATTAAACCAGCACAGTTCAATTAGAAGAAATCCATTTATATAAAGCGTTGTCGTCCACACTTAATGTGGACTGAAAGCTAATTATTTAAACAAAGCTTTGTAAACTTAAATGCTCAGTGAGGAACCCTTGCATTGAAATCATATGCGTGTGTGTAACTGTGTGTGTGTGTGTTCGGTGCAGAGGTTAACCTCTTCCTTTTCCTTCCTAACAAGGCCCGGTCAGAGGTCACGATACAAATGGAGGCAGAGGAGGAAAGAGGGATGAAAGGATAAATTGTAAAAGGAGGCAGGGAAGGAGACTTGAGACTGATTGGAGGCCAGATGTCTAATAAGGCCTATAAATAACCAGGTGACAGCTGACATAGAACCAGTTCCAACACAAATAGTCTTATAGCTGAAGATTTCACAACTTCTTTCTTCTTTATTCTGTCCACTTTTATTTGTTTTATTAAACAGACGATTTCACACACGGAGCTTCATCAAAACACGTTTTATTTTCTCATGTGTGAAAAGGAGAATCAATGTTTCAGCGATGCAGGTTTAGTAATTTCCCCCTCAGGATGTTTCCGAGTATCTTCTTGTGCAACATGATTGAGAGTCAAAGTCCCCAAAGCCCAGATTTATACAAAAGGAATCTGATTTAATGGGCAGTTTGCCCGTTTTCTAGTAAGAGAAAAGAAGTTTTCATGAAGAGTTGTCGACACCATGAACTGACTAGAACTCATACCTCCAACAAGACCCAGAAGCCTCTCATGAAACCACATTCAAATCCACTAGAGCTCAGGGACGCATGAGAGCTGGGGAGCCCCGTCGTTTCTGACCCATCCCTTTGCTGCATGTCTTCCCTCTCTCTCCCCATTCCACACTTAGATTCCGTCCTGATAATGAAGGCCACAATGCGTCAAAATATCTAAGAGTCACTACATCTTTTAATGAAACCAGCTCTAAATGATTCCCTTAAGAAATTTGTGCAATTGTAATAAACCATAATGTTAAATAATGGGATAAAATAAATTCCAGAATTCCCATCTTTGTTAAAAATCCATGCCAAGATTTAATCAAACCTGTTTTGGTTATGTACCATTCTTCACAACAACCAAGCAGCAGAGAGACCGACTGTCTTTCCATCCAACCAGCCGGCCAACCAATCAACCAACCAGCCAACCAATCAACCAACCACCAAGCCAACCAATCAAACAACCAGCCAGCCAACCAATCAACCAACCAGCCAGCGAGACGGCCAGCTAACCAACCGACCAGCAAATAAACAGTTTGCTGTCCGACTAACCAACAACAAACATAACCTCCTTAGTGTGTGAGAAGTTTCCTAATATATATCAGAACTTAAGGGAAACTGTGAGACGAGGAAAAAATGAACTAACTAGACTCAGTCACCATTTTAAAAACAAACAATAGCACTTCAACATTTTCCTCTTAGACACACAAACCTCCCTCACACAGTAGCTCGGTGTATGAACAGGGAAAGTGCTGACTTTACAGTGGAGCGGTTCACGAGTTCAGAGTGGGAAATCTTTCATCCCTCTATCCCGTCCTGCTCTTTCACTCCAGGTCTCCCTCTACTTTCTCTCAGTCGTTCCCTCCATCCATCTCTCCACTTCCCTCTCTGTCTGTCACACATTCTTGTCCATCAGATAGCTGCGGTGTTATCGGTGTGGAGGTGCTGAGTACTGAGCTGCTCCACAGCTCCACCGTAACAACAACACATTCCTGCTCGCCGCCCGGGTCTGTGAATGTGTGGGTAACGCAGTGTGTGTGTGTGTGTGTGTGTGTGTGTGTGTGTGTACGTGTGTGTGTATTAGTTTAAGATATGAAAGGGAAGTTAACAGATGTGTTTTAGCCTACGTGAGTGTGTCACTGGGAAAGAGAAAGACGGGCTCTGTTTTTGCGACCTGCTGGTGTGTGTGTTTTTAGAGATATGAAAGGGATGCAAAAATAAATTGCTGTGTGTGTGTGTATGGCGTGGACACATTCCTCTTCGCCACCTCCAATTCCGGCTGACTCTGCTCTGAAGGCCAATCAAAACAGATGTAAAACGCCGCTGGATATAGAAACTGTGCCAGGCAAAGAACGTGTGTGTTCTGTTTTAACTTAACTAAAATGAGATGAATATATATATTATTAAATCACTGCCAAAGTGTTTAGTTTGGTTTTAATATCAATCTGATATCATTGGAAAAATCATTGGATCTTAATCTAATAAAGATAATAGCATATGGAAAAACTGATGAAGGGGGACGTTGCACATTGTACACACATGATTTCATTTTAAAATTTGAAACCAGTATCAAAATTATATCAAATTAGAAGCATTGGTTTTGGTGCAGAAGAGACTCTAATGAAACTAGACACTTGTTAAATGCTTTGACACAAATCTGAGCTGACTTTACCCCGTTTAACTGCCAGCATGGATCACTGGCTAATTTACAGCATGTTACCTGATCCACCAGGGGAATACCATCACAGGTGTGTGTGTGTGTGTGTGTGTGCACGTTTGTGTGTGTGTGTATGGGTGTGTGTTACAGGATCCATGGTAATGCTTTTAGCCTGTCAGCATCTCATTTCCACCCCCAGTTCTCTGCCCGTGATGCTATCTGCTCCATTTATGAAGATATGATTACAAACATCAAGGTTTTTCAGCCCGGCATGAAACGTGCATACCTGAATGCATGTACATACACGTGGGTAAGGATGTGTGTGTATGTTTGTTGCATGTAACCATCAGTATTTAGTCTTTGTGTTTCCATTGTTACTGTTGGCAGTGGCTTTGTGGTCCATAATAAGTGACATGTAAACAAAAATAGGATGTGATTAGATAAAAAGGCTGAAACGATAGAGAATGACTTCAAGAGACTAAGGAAATGTTTTGTCACAACAATGTTTTGAGGATGTTTACTTACGTTTTCATTGATGTTTATCTGGATTACACAAAAACCCTTTATACATATTTTATCGAAACTTGGTAGAAGGGTGGGGTTTGGACCAAGGAGGAACCCATTAGGTTTTGGAGTGGATTCAATAAAAAGTTTCCTGGTTTTGACCGGAGGAGTTTGCATGTCCTCCCTGTGATGACATGGGTTTACTCCAGGTCCTCCAGCTTCCTCCCACAGTCCAAAGACATGCAGATTTAAGTTAGGTAAATTGGAGAATTGACTGTACGTGTGAATATGGGCATGAGTGGTTGTTTTTCTCTTTACGTCGGCGACCTGTCTAGTGAGTCCCCCGCTGTCTGCTGGGATTGGCTCCCCAGCAAACTGAAAACGAGAAGCAGATTAGATTATGGAAGAAAGGATGGACCATTAAGGGAACTGATATCTATGAGTGTGTGCAATTTGGTGGGGTTTGATTGAATTTAAGGGCACTGTTGGGCCTTGGTAAAAGGTATGTGCCCTACTGAGTGCCATTCTCGTTGTGTGATTATGTGTAAGGCTAAATTTAATGCAATGCAACTGAGCTCTCTAATTTTATTGATGTCCTCAGGGACCAGGATAATTGTTTTTTTTATTACTTTTGAGTATAATTAAGATGTAAATATACATACAGCTGGTGATGTATGTTTTCTTTTGTTAAAACTTAACAACTCAAGTTATCTAGTATTTTATGGATTAAATCATATTGTACCGACTATAAACATAGAGCTGACTGCATATTAAACGAAGCAGCTCAGATAACAGAGATACACAAGCCTGGAGAGAAGAAGAAAGAATAATGTAACATGAGGAAATAAAAATGCTGAGGTTTACACAGGGAACAGGGTTGTGTTGTGATTGACATAAGGAAAATAACGGGGGGGGGGGGGACTCCAGGGCTGCCCTCTGGTCAGAGGAGAGAGTGAAAACAGGGAGTTATCAGTTTGAATCCCACCGCTGACTGCCAAACCTCAACCAGAAACAGTCGGGCGAGGGACGGAGATCCAGGAAAGGGAAATGAAGAAATGTATGACCCTTGTTCGTCTCTGACCACCCCCAGTAAGCCCTGCAGGATATAATGAGGCAGTTCCAGGGTCTGTTTCTGCAGCAGCAGACATTTATTAGGCGGATTCACACCAAATATGAACATCCCAGATTCCTGCACGTGTCGGCTGATCTCGATGTAAAAAGGTCCCTGAATTAGTCAAACAAACTTAACAAACTCTTTTTTTCTCGTCATGCTTGGTCTTTTAGTGCATGTGGGCTCTTATTCAAAGGTGATTCACTGTGTGTCTGTCAGCATGCCCACACATAGATAACAGTTGAGTCATAAGGAAAGAAGCTCCTCCGTGTGTGAGGAGCAAATGAGTCTCTTGGTCTCAGGACACATCGACATGATGAATGATCAAGATTCTGTCCAGGGACTCAGATGAGACAGAGGTTTGTCACAGATAAGATTTATAAACTCAAAGTGATTCCTGTGAGGTTTTCCTTGAAATATATTCTTCAGAGACATCTACTCATTTCACACTTAAACCTGTTGAAGTGTGAGAACAGAAAACAACAAAGAAAGATGACATTCTGTTGGAATATTACATTATTGTACCTTAATCATAAAAATATGCTATTTCTCAGCATATGTCACATATGTCTTTAAAGAAACAAAAGTAAACTTGAGTTGATAGAGAGACAGATTTATAAAAAAAGAAGGAAAAAAAGGGATAGAGCTTCCAAATGTTGGGGGGGAGACGGCTTCCTGAGGATAAAACAGGGGGATGAATGGGATTGAACGCCAGCGGTGGAAAGACTAAGGTGGGATTGGAAGCGTGGAGGGAGGGATGGAAAAAGTGAAGAGGAGGGGATAAAGAAGATTGAATGAGGGGTGGCAGAGATCGTATGAAGCAGAAATGAAGCTGAAAGTACAGAAGCATCAGGAAAGAATAAAGAAAAGAGGCTTCTGAGGGGATAGTTCACACACACACACACACACACACACACACACACACACACACACACACACACACACACACACACACACACACACACACACACACAGGATGGATGGAAGGATGAGAAGGATAGAGCCCAAATTGAGAAAATAAATGAGAGACAATTGAGGCAGCAGGTGAGGCAGATCTCAGAGAAGACCTCACGACAGGAGATTTAAGGGATTTGAAGCAGTTTGAGAGCGTTCGGATACGGCAACACTCCTCCATCATAATTTGTTGTTCCTCTTTAAGGGATTTGGTTTCATTTTACAGTGGATACAGACAAGCAATAAGGAGGAGAGAGAAAGTATTGTGCCAAGGGTCAAACCCGCAGTCTTGTAAATATGTGGGATGTGCCTCAATAGACACTTAATTGTGCACAGTTGTTAGTGTGAATAAACAGGGACGGCTCACGCTGGAGGATTTACAGGATCTGCAGGCGTCGTCTTTACTTTTTTTTATTACTAGAATGAGCTATAGTTGTGTTTTTTAGTGGTTTGCAGCACAAAGAAGTTTTTACAGATTCTCAAAACAGAAAACAGCAGAAGGAGAATATGAGTGAGTTTATGAGGAAAGTAGAACAGAAGTAATCAAAGGAGAGATGTACAGAAAACTCTCAAACATTTCCAGACTGAACGTGGGCACATGAGTGACAGTGAGAGCAGCATTCATAGCAACAATAAGATAAGAGTCGTTAAATAAATTGGTTACAGTGGTAAAAAGGTACAGTCAGAACAATAGAAATCAGTAGAACAATAAATGAACATGCAATATCAATGTGTGGCATAAGACGATGCCACCGGGGTATCCCACACACAGCCAGAGACAGAACTGTTGCTTTTCACCAAACTTTATTATAGTAAACTCACAGAGAATCAGCTTAAAGTCCCATCAGGTTCCGCTGGTGTCCGGCTTTTCAACTCAACTCAGCTCAGTGTCTCTCCTTCATGAGTCTCATTGATTCATCTCTTCATGTCTCTTCCACGTGTCTCTCTGTGGCTCAGCTGCTGGCTTTTGAATCCAGGATCCACATCTATCTATCCATCTATCTGTCTTACTATCCTTCTATTCATCCATCCATCCATCCATCCATCCATCCAACCACCCATCCATCCAACCACCCACCATGTGTCACACAAGGAAAATTTATGTTGATCCAATAGATATAATAGATAAAAGTGTGATTCTTAGTCTATTTTCATAAACGTGTCTCTCGAGGTTTTAAATAAATACATGATGATGATATTTGCAAGTAAATGTTTTCCCAAATATCAAAGTTCTGACGAAACATTGAACTCTTGTCATTGTTGCTCATGTTTAATGACGTATTCAGTGTAAACCTCTCTCCTACTTTATCATATGATTGCATGAGCTGTTAGAAGTGAGGCAGCTGTTCCTGAAGCAGCCAGGGAATATCTATTCTAACTTTCTGCATACAAGCACAGATTTCTTTGTTCGGTCTGAAACTTTTTTTGGGGGGGAGGAACTCATAATATCATTTAATCTCTATTTTAATATATATATCTTCTTAAGTATACTTCTTGTGGCATTTTTGTGTCTTTACTTGATAGGGACAGTGTGGAGAGACCAGAAAATCAATCAAAATTATGATTGGAAAGTAGAAATCCTTTTGGGGTAAATGTGCAACTATGAAATTATTATTTATCTATAACATCTACATAAAATAGCTGTGAGTGGAATGACTGGACTTTTATCTGCTCCTTATCTAATGAATAATGTTGGACGGGTTGAATCAGTCTCCCACACGCACACACACACACACACAGACACACACACACACACACACACACACACACAGACACACACTTGGATTCCTCCCTTCTTAACGAGGGGTCACAGGAAGGAAGGACTTGTCTTTATTGAGGGATGTTGATGGTCTCATCTCTGAATCTCACTTCCAGAAAATTATTGGTTCAATGATTCATGCACGACTGGGAAAACTCCACGGAAATCTTCACTGCCAAAACTCTCTATCGAGTGTTTGCTGGAGTTTATACCTGCATTAATAAGAACTTCTCCAGAGAGCTGGGAACAGTGTAGAATCTATCAGAACGTGCGTGTTAAAAGATAAGCGCCGAACATCAACAATCGTGATTAATGAACGTACGTGTAAAACATCCTCGTGTTCCCGGAATGAAAATGTTTTTTTCTCAATGTGCAAGTTATTAAGAAACTGAAGCTGTGTAATAGCGGCCTCTTCTTCTCATGCCAGAACGAGATGACTGATACCATTAAACATCAATAGAAGTCTGTGAGTCACACAATCCAATTAATGGAAGTGATGAAATGCATGCACATCCACGCAGTGTTTTCCTGAGGGTTGTTGGGATGTTGGTTTTAGAGCAGGAGAGGGAAAGACAGATGGAGAGGAGCGAGTGTGAAAGGGGCAGAGGGCAGAGACGTTATCCAAGAGGCCAGTGGGGGGGAAAAAAATGAGGAGAATTCATTTGACAGTGCGGGACGATAAAAAAAACCTTTTTTGAAAATGGCTTATTAGATTTCACTGAACTTTGCTTTTAAAAGCCAGGAGTTTGGGATGAAATTATATGTTGCGGACCAAAATTCTGCCTGGAGAAGCAAAAAGCAAAGACATTTGTCTCAGCTGTGGAGCGACGGGCTTTTCATTCTGAGCAGAGACCCATGTAATTTACTGCTTTCCCAAGCACAATGTAAACTAAATTACTGGTTGTAATACAATGCATGGCTTGAATTGATAACAAGGCCATTTGGCTGCAGGGGAAAGAGTCAGAGGGTTTGCCCGTGCCCATGTGCGAAACACACAAGTCACTGTCACACACACACACACACACATAAGTCATTGTCAAGTTTAAAATCACAGTTAACTTTTCTGTGAACGGCTATCAGGTTCAGTTATAATCTGTGGATTAGTTGACCGAGGTGAGCAGACAGCGCCGGACGTCTTTAACGCTTTCAACCAAACATTTGTGAGAATTATTTAAGCTTAGGGCAAAGACGAGGGAGAAGAGAAAAAATAGTTTACCTTGCTTTGCCCGGGCCCTCGATTTCCTTTCCCAGGATATTAATGAGGAAATGACACACACTTGTAAAGAAAGAGAGAGAGAAGGAGCGGGAAGAGGGAGAAAAGAAAAGAGGGAGTGAGGGATGTAGGTTTCAGGGGGATGAGGGCTGGTGATTAATTCTGCTTTGAGTCGACTCCGCCGGGAATTCCATCAAAAGGACGGAGAAAAGGGGATTTTAATTGCTGTTCCCTCCATGTTTCCCAAAACGCTTACCTACCTCCACCCTCCCAACCACCAGCGCCGCCGCCGCTACCGCCGCCCTGCCCCCCCCTTTCCTCCTCCATCCTGGCGAGGGGGGTCGCCCTGGAATCCGGCAGGCCTCCCACCGCACACACACACACACACACACACACACACACACACACACACAAACACACACAGAGATCGACAATTACTTTCAGATGTGGGGTGAGCAGAGGTACGTGTGTGTGTGTGTGTGTGCTTTAAATGCCACTTCACCACTTCACCCTAAGTTCCACATTTTTATATTTAAGCGCGTGTTTATCTTGCTGTCACATGTTTCTGTGCTGGAATCCCACCTGTATTCAGTTACAGTGGTAGTCTCGGGATCCTGCTAGAACACAGCGATCAGCCCCACTCAGTGTGTTGATAACCTAACACAAAGCAGTGACCTCTGCGTGGCCGTCAGGTCCGTCTGCGCGGACGACGCTGCCACTCAAGTGAGTCGCCGCCACATCTGGTGGACGTGTTTCATCCTCGTGTCGCGGCCACTGCCGGAGTGGAGCCTGGAGACCCATCAGAGGGGGGTGAGGGGAGCCCTGCAGCTCCCCAATAAAAATGAAGAACAGTTTCATTTCAGTATTATTTCACATTCCACTTAGCTAAATCAGAGAATACTTACTCTTGCCACACAGCTATACACTGTTGGCCTATTCTGTTCCGGAACCCCGACCCCGAAGAGCCACTTAATTTATAATTTACAGACTGTAGCCATTCCTAGGCGTTGCTTCTAAGGCTCTTAAAAAGGGTCCTTCACAGATTTTCATCATGGGTACTATCTGTACAACTAATAGAACTAATATATATATATTTTTAAACTGATGACGTCATTAATCGATGTCCCCTGGGATCGAAAACCACAAGTTTACCCAAGAAACCCTGTGTTATAAACTGTAGGCATGAACCTTAAGTCATGTACAAGGCAGAGGAAGTCTAACAATGTGGGGAATGGTCACGCAATATAGGAAATAGGTTTTTGTAGATTACTCCAACCAAGGAAGTTTTCATTTGAATTTGGTGATTGATACACTTCCAAAGTAGATTTTGAATTATAGACGTACAACAAAATAAAGAAACCCACTGAGCAGAGAGATGTCAAATATGGTATCAAAACAATAGATGAGGAGGAGGTGAAGAAGAGTTCTTTTTTCATGACATATCGTGTTTTATCTTCTACACGAGCAGACATGCATATTTTCCATGGGACACTGCAGAGGGTGTTGTTCTTCTCATCCCATGACCACTCGCCACAAAACAGTTAATGTACCATGAAGTATACAGACAGTTCTCAGACAGTTACCCACTGAATAAGAAAAATACTCAGCGACAGTAAAAAAAAACTGAGCAAAACGAAGCGGGAATCCTCTCTTCTGTTTTTAGTTAAAAGAGGAAACTGGTTTAAGCTTTATCAGTAAATGCAGTTGAGAATCTCTGATCTTTATAATTGGTTTTGCAATGGAGTAAATGTCTCAAACATACTGAGCCGGAGACTTTAACCTTTACATTCCAGGGAGTTAACTGTTGGTCAGAAACAGAATGATTTCTAATGACTGGGTGGTTTTAGGTTTAGTGTCGAGTGTCTTCATATCTTTGTGGGAGGGACGACTCTTAATGTCCAACACTGGGACAGTCCAAACCTGCCCTACTGGATAATAAACATGGTCAATGCTCTGTTTAATTGTGTAAACGTCACAGTTGCACTTTCCTTTTTATCCGGAGCTACCCTCATCCTCCGATTCACCTCAGCTCCCTCCTCTACCTTTCCTTCAGATCGACCAGGATCAAAGCCAGGAGTTTACGAGAGGGCTCTTTGGGTAGAGATAAGATGGGGGTGTTTGATTTCCACCACAGCTAGAGGTCCCACTGTCGTGTCATGGATAGATGACTTTAACAAACTTCCCTCAGATAGAACCACCAGGCAGCAGAAATGTAACCCCCCCCTGTGGCATCATATGGCCTTGGTTAGCGATAAGAGCTATTTCAAATGTATTGGATCTTAAAGGGCCACTGTTGAGGGGGAAATGACACATAACTGGAGCTTGTTTGTGTTTTTCTTTCTTTTTTTTTTTTACATTAAAACTGCACATAGACACAACATATTCTAGTGATGGTTAAAGATGATAAATCACATGTGCTCAGGATTTAGGTTTCAGCAACACTTAAAGTTTAAAATGAGAATTCACTGTGAAGATGAAGATAAAAAATACCAGGAAAATGAAAATACAGTTTTCTCACATTGTAAAACTCGACCAACACATGCATACATATTGAATACATGCTCATTTACACTTGGTGTCATATGGGTTTTGTTAGAGACAAATCTTTTTAAAGGTATTTAAGGACAATGCAAAAGGTCATTATTAATTTTTTATACCCAAATGTATCAGATAAACTCAGGGGACATAAACGTGCTTAGTGGGTAATTCAATATGATTGACTGATAATGTGTAAATGAGTGTCAATAGAGGACCCAGCAGTGTGGTGTCTTTGTGAGAGAGAAAAGTCCGAAACCTACAAAATATTCCAATCATGGAAAATACTAAGATTTGCTTTTTCTTTTCACGCACCAGCAAAACAAGAAACTTTCTTTGATAAACAAATTGTTTCACTTTTTTGATGATCGATGACACTCTCATGTCTGTCCTGTAGATGTGCAGCCTCACCAGTTAGCTTAGCTTAGCATGAATACTCCAGGAAGGCTCGGCACCCGGGCCGAGACACAATCCCAGAACCATCAGTTATTCTTGTGTGTTTACCGCATCACAAACTTCAGATGTTCTCCA
This sequence comes from Pleuronectes platessa, assembly GCF_947347685.1. Taxonomy (NCBI): domain Eukaryota; kingdom Metazoa; phylum Chordata; class Actinopteri; order Pleuronectiformes; family Pleuronectidae; genus Pleuronectes; species Pleuronectes platessa. The sequence goes on from NC_070633.1 coordinate 23,667,717, forward strand.
TGTTTCAGTCGCTGTGGGCTGGAATTTACATTTAAAAGTTCCATCAATCTTTGAATCTTACATGTGGCAAGAATTAGATTATCATATTTTTGAAAAGGTTGCGCTGCTCCTCAGGTCCTACTTATGCAAACCTGTCTTCACAGCTCAGGATTTACAGCCACTTCACAGCGGTATTTTAGAATCCTTGTGAGAAACTGTTGATCCATCAGTGGTTTTATTTACATGTCATTTGAAGACCTTTGTTACTTTCAAATGTGTTTTTTCACCTTCTCACATTTAAAACATCTGCATCTCCATCTTAAAAAGTTACACTGACCTGTTTCATTCTTATTTTAATGGCAATGCCTGAGTGAATGTGTTCACATGAAGAGAAAAGAAAAGGCGAGGACAGATTGCCTAAAGTAAAAAAAAACCCTCGCACACACCCGCACCAGTGTGGGGAGAAATATTGAAAACAGCACCTAAACAAAAACTCATTATTTCTTTGTTACATGTGTGGCAAAACCCACCGGGTAGGAACATATTAGTTTTGCCCCGTGAATAATAGAAAGCGCATGTAGAAAAACCATGTGAGGGGAAGAAAAAAAAAACACAGATTCATATTCTTGCAAATATCCTCCAGAGCGACGTGTGTTATCGCTGCGGCTGCGTGGGAGTGATAGCAGACATTTGTTTTCTCCTCCATAAAGAGCCGAGAGAGCGGCGCTTCTAAACTCAGCGTAGGACATAAAACGTGATCGACGGCGGAGCGACGCGGAGACACATTTAATTAAAAGCAGCCGCAGGAGATGAATGTGAGACATCGAGGGCCCAAGTGGGATGTAGAAACAGATCTGTGTGATCAGATCCCCAGCGCTACATAGACAGCAGGATTGGAAGCTTTAACCCTTAGTTGCTCGGTAAAAAACACATGCAAATTGTAACGTTTTGGTGAGACACAACTTTTGTTTGTGTAAGAGCAACATGTGTTAAAGTCGGACTTTGTTTACAAGGCTGCAAAACCCTGGGTGGTCCCAAATCCTACCAAATGAAAGATGAGATGTCATTAGCCGGGTTCCTTCGACGCATCACATCGGGAGTTTTCTTTCCCCTTTTTAACTTCCTCCTCTGTGTCAGACATGCTTCTAGTTAGCAGCCAACGAAAGTGTCAGATCATAATCAACACGACACCTGCTGGGACTACCCAGTAGCCCCTGGCTCATATGGGCCACGTTACTGGTCTCTCTAATTGGCTGCGTTTCCCTGCGAGAGCTCGGACGTGTTAGCTGTGATTGGTGGAGCTCCAGCGTCGCAGCATGCTGAGTTTGCGAGTGAGAAACTGCAAATCTGTGAAAACGTGAGGCTGAGGTTCGCTGTGAGTGTCCTTACATGCCTGTATTCATACGTGGACATTTATATGTAGATGTGATCAAATTACCTCGGTGTGGTGCACAGAAAGAAACCTTTATGTGTTGTTGTGGTTTTGGAGAAACAGAGAAAAAAGTTTTTCTTTTCCTCATGGAAACTGGAACGAGATGGCATCAGGCAGAACAAAAAAGCATATTCCTCGTATTGTAATAAATGAACTCCGAGCCACTTCCTTCAGGCTGTAGCCATAAGCTTGTGGGTTCATGAAATGCTAAATGTTGCTACATCATTTGTTTTCAGCATGATTTTGAGCCCCAGAATGAGGTCTGTGCGGCGCGCTCTATAATTCAGCCGCTCTGCCAACCTCCTCAGTCAATCCCATGATCCTCAGGGACACATTCTCGTTTGCCCTCAAACAATACCAAGGCCCTTTCTTACATTACTTTACAACCAAATGGTGTCATGGGCACTCAGCAGAGCCAAAGCACATTGCATGGGAAAATAGAATAAAAGAGTGCATCCAAACACACACACACACACACACACACACACACACACACACACACACACACAAATGCAAAATAAAAGTCAATAAAAGTTTTTAGAATGCTCAGGAGAACTGCATTTTAAGACTCTCTTCCTGCTTTCGCTCTTGGATACCCAACACTTAGGATTTCAATTACTATCATTCTACTGTGTGTATGTGTGTGTGTGTGTGTGTGTGTGTGTGTGTGTGTGTGTGTGTTGGAGGGGGGGCCGTTACATGCACTCCTGTATGTGCTCCCGTTCTTCCATCTGTGCATGTGCGCAGTGAGTTCCTACAATCTACAGCACAATTAACAACCTCTGTTCTCTGGTAGCCGGCAGCCGAGGCGGAATGGTTTGAGTTAGGAGGAGAAAAAGCGTGAAAAGAAAGCTAAAAAAAGAGAGAAAGAAAGAAAGAATGCCCCCTGGTTCCTCCTGCGACCGCATGTAGGCTGCAGCTCAAGCCTCACTTCCACCTCGGCTGAAACACTGAGTTTAATACAACGTCTGTGGAAGAAATCACTCATCTACCTGAACTTTGCTTAACTTGCAGTACTTTGACAGAGGAGGCACAGAAACCTATGTGGTTTTATTTGTTATGAACATATTATTCCAACATGACAGTTAAACATAAACATACTGTATAATATGTGCTGCTCGAATGCAAGACAGGTAAAAGACTGTTTTAATTCTGTATTGGTAAGAAATGTACCCATGTGAGGCAGGGGACTGTGTAACTGCTTTGTAAAGTCCACAATGAGTTTGATGAATAGATTATTAATCAGTTTCTATAAGATTAAAGATCAATCATGTTTTTTTTACGGGTTCAGAGTCTTAACTCACATCCACATTCCTTTCTGAGCGCTGCCTGCAAATCACGACCTCGACTTGAGTTTACAGCAGTGGGAGCTCGGTCAGCGCAGCACTGCACACTGAGTTTATCACACTTTCTATTAACTTTTACTGCTTACACACATGTAATGACATTTAATTGAGTAGAATGTATAAAGTTTAAGACCAGGGTTTTTTTCTGCCCCAGATTGTGTCCATTGTGGTCTGGTACCAATGTCGGAACAGACGGAAAGAAATAAAGTACATGACTGGAACTGCAAACACACACTCACACACACACACACACACACACACACACACACACACACACTGGTAAAACATGAAGTCTTTACTGAGGATCTTTATCACACTGATCAGAGGCAAAGGACTCACATGCAGATGCTGAAGCCAGATCAGGCTCAAAATCTTGGTCCTTGATTGAATCGTCAGTAAAGTCCTGGAACGCTGAACTCCAAGATGTTGAGAGGAGCTGACGATAACCTAAAACAAAACAATAGAACATGTGGAATAGAAAAGCAAGTATAGCAGGGGCGTGATACCAGGAAATGAATGTATACATAAAGGATATACATATGATAAACAAGTAAAATAACAGCTATTCTTTAGTTGGGCAATATCTGTCAAACTTGGTGGAAGCATCGGACCTGGGTCAGGGAAGAGCCAACACAATTTGACTGTGGATACAGATTAAGAAGCGGATCCAAGATTAAATGTTTCACTCTTTAACTGTGTTTTATTGCAAATAAATCATTCTAGGTTATCAGACCATATCCTCTATACTTTTATATTAATACTAGAAGATCTACAAAACTATGTGTAGGATGGTTCATCCTTGGCTGAACTTTTCATATATATCATGAGCAGCTACAGTTAAAAAACTATTTCATGAAATACAAGCTCTAGTAGAGTGGTGCGGTTTGATTTAACTCAACAGAGCCTAGAATAAATAGTTGTGAATACCTCCTTGGCGTCCCAGTAATCTTGTAAAAGTGCAGGATGAACACGTAAGATAAAGACTGTGGTGCTGTCATTCCCATTTGTCAGAAGGTCCTTGAAATGAGCCAATCAGGGATCAGAGGTGAGCCGACCTGTAATGTCTGCCTGTCAGTGGGTTGAAGGAGAAAGAAAGCAGTACTGTGGAGGTCTCATGATACAAGACTGTGTGTGTGTGAGCATGACAGAAACCTGTGAGAAAAGAGAATTACATATGAGGAAACAAAGTCGGTGTTTAGGTCAAAGAAGAGATGCATAAGGAGACGAGAGTCAAAGGGAAACTGAGATAATAGTTGAGTGAAACATGGAGGAGGAGCATTCTCTCTTTGAGCCTGGGATTGTGAGTTTAATCTCAATTATATTATCAGGACACATGTAGTCTCTGAAGGACGGAGGAGTCATTTAGAAAATGAAATCATCTATTTTAAGACTAAATCTTTGCAGTTGTTTAAGATATGATCCTGGAGCTTGTATTCCACATCGCTGTGTATCCACTCGTGGCCTGAGATCACCCGCCCACCCCTCCTCTTGCTTTATTTAAATGGGTTCATGCACACATGTGGTTGGATCATATCAGTGTGAGGAAGTTAAATTACTTCTAAATTGGGTGTCGAGTGAACAATAATGTTTGGGAGCAGCTGAGGTATCTCTCGCCGTCTCTCCGGACCTTCATCTGCAGATGTTTGGGAGAAAATCAGCCTTTGTTTAAACAGTGAGGTAGAATAACTGGACAGTGTTGCACAGTGTTGCCTCCAGGCACGAAGGAGATGTCATGACAGTGAATCAGGCTTGTTAGGAATCCACTGTGTATCCTGACCAATGCCGGCAGGGAATATTTTGAAAGCGCTTGGTGACGGTCCAATCAAGGAGGTTCCAACACTGGAGATTCATTCAGCTGTTAAACTACAACGAACCTTTACATGCAATAAATAGATGAATAAATAAAAACAGTGATGTTTTACTGTCAGCGTTGTTTTGTTAGTAATTTAGCTTTTGTATTCTGGGCTCAACCATAGAATGAGTATAAAGAAGGATGACACATCTCCACTTCCTCCCATTATCCAGAAATGAACCCAGAATATCTCGGATACAAACGCTGCCCTCTTGTGGTGATGACATCGTTTGAAACCGGAGTCCACACATTAGGGGGGCGGGGGATGAAGCTGCCATCTCAACCAATCGTGAGTTAGTCTCAACTGTCACTTTGAATTTAAATATTGGAAAAATTAACACTCTTGATTACAACTTCCTAAAATGACAGAAGGAATCTTTGGGGGAAATGTATTTCTTGTAAATGTACTTATTAGTCAATATGGCAAGTACTGCAGCTGCTGAACCTGAATGGCATTGATCAGTGTGCTGTGTGCAGTGTTTGCTTTGTGGCTGTGCAGTGATGATAAAACATGTACAATATTCATCACGTCATGCGAAGCCCCCAACATGTTGTAGCCATGTTGCTGCCACACTCGGTTTCCCACTGAAACAATCAACACGTCGACAACAACATTTGATGAGTGGGGAGCGTTGTAGTTTGAATCCTGTGTTGAGTCCTCCTGGTGGCAGCAGACCCGAGGGAGCAGATTAATTCATCCTGAAGCTGATTGAAAACGAGAGGAGCAATTTGCTCCAATCAGACCTGCTGTTGTTACAGCAGCCTCCCGGGTTCGGCTGTGCCATTCACAATTATTCAGTCCTTCCTCTCCTTCTATCTGTCTGTCTGCACCTTTCCTTTTCTTCCTCATGTCACTTCCCTCTCCTATCTCTCCCTCCCTCAGCCCATACATCAACTCTCACTCCCTGCTTTTCTGAATGTCTGGTGGACACACTAACGGCTACAACAACATCTAAATCTCTCCTTGCTCCATCGTTCCCTTCTCCTGTTTCACATCTCCTCCCATGTCTTTCTTCTTTACTGTATTTCTTCATGTGTTTGTCAGTTTCTCTTCGTTTAACCTCAGCTCACACCATCGGTCTGTGATTCCTTCAAACTCCAGCATCATTTAAACACATAGAGGATTGGTTTTCTCACTCGTTGGTGCCGTGTAGCTTAGGGCTATGAATGAAACCACCAAACCACATAATGACACCGAGGAATTCATTCAAATAAAGCCTTTACTATTAATTCACTTAAGGAGCTGACATGTATTTAGTGTTTGTGGACCCTATCTCTTTCTGCCCGTCTGTGTCTTTTCTCAACCTTTCTCTCTTTCACTCTCGCTGCCTCTTACCAAAAAAAGACTATTGCTGGAAACAGTGTTTTGTAGAACCAAAAAACAGCCGAAGCTATTTGTTTGTGTTTCTCTGCGCCGTCCCTCTCTTTAGATGATTTATTTGACTGCATTGCGGCGCTCGGCTCCAGTTTCAGGCGGTTTGGCCAACGTAAACCTTGTCACAACTCTGAATTCCTGACTAGGCTACAGCTTCCAGGCAGAGCTACAGTGGATCAGCGCTGGATAAATACACGAGATAAGCTGCGCCAGAGTCATGCATAGCACATGAGTCGGGCAGAGATCTCCCTGACCGCGGATGATAATGCACAAGGGGGGGGGGGGGGGGGGTGCTGCTCCATCTGACAGAGCAGCGGGATCAGTAGTTTGAAGAGGAGCCGCAGTCAGAGTCATAGATCACTGTTATTCAATGTCTTATTCAGGTCTGCTTATATTCCGCCCATGTAAATCCTAAAACCAGACATGCACAGACAAACAGTGCCTGTGTAGCTAAAGCATAAAACAACTTCTTCGTCTGTGTTGTCGACCACATTGTTGCCCATGACATGATCCTTCATTATAATGAGTTTTTTTAATAAATTAGCGTTTAGATGGCATAATTAGCTAAATTAATTCGATTTGAAATAATTGACTTATCCTGATATACAGAAGAAACCAAAGGGAATGAAACTAAGAGCCACAGAAAGAAATAATGTAGGTCTCTTGCTTCTTGGGATTTGTTGACATAAAGAAAAATGTAAACGAATGCCAACTGTAGTCCAAATGTAGAAACAGACATTGTGTTTATTTCATTTCTGCAGCACGCCTATATTTCAGGCTAGCCTAAAAAAAAGACTACATTTTTACGAAACAGCATCATCCAAATTTAAAACATTGGCTTACTTAAAAGATAGAATATTTAATTAGAATTATCAATAAAGTTTCACCATTAGCAACTGGTCAGAGAAGAACAGATGACTGCAGAAAAGAGCCAGTGTCCTAAATTCTTCCAATAAGGAGGTTATGTTTTCACCTCTGTGTATTGGTTTGTTTGTCTTTCAGCAGGATAATACAAGAACCACCAAACAGATTTACACAGAACTGGATGGAAGGAAGGGAAATGGACCAAGAAAGAACCAATTCAATTTGAGGGTGGCTCTTTATCATTGGAAGTACATTTAATTTTTTTTTTCATATTTTCACCAATTTCCCAGGGAATAATTCATGGATCTTGGTGAAATAAAACACAGGCATGTTTAGGTGACAGATATAATGAGTGTAAGTTGGATGTGTTTGTCCTTGGAGGAGGGATGTGCACGACTGAGTGCTGATGGTGCTAATCATTGTTTGTTTATCAGCAAATTCACACAAATGTACTTTACCTAATTTTTGTGCAGATTCAGTGGAAGCTGCAGATCAAGATCACTTCCTTAACATTGCTAAATCTGACATATTCCTGGTGTTGAGATCTTTGAACACTTTTGCTCAGATCCGGATAATAACCCAGATTTGGTTCAGGGAAATGTTTTGCCCCTGCAGAGATATGGACTCCACTTTGTGACATCCTGGTTAGGATTTTTCAGACATGCCACAGTTTTAACTAACAAAATTAAATGTTGATAAAAGCTGCTATTTCACAGCTGCTCTTACATTTCACAATTCAGGAGTCTGGTCCAATGTTTCAGGAGTCAGACTAAACATGTGACGTTGGGACCTGAAGAACACAAAAATGAAATAAAAACACTTGGTGTGGAGGTGAAAAGAAAGAAATGTGCTTAACAACTCCTCATCTCTGCTTGAGTGGAGCTGCTGGAGGCTACATTAGCTGCAACTAACAAAACACATCTGAATCTCAGAATTTACGATTGGCAGTTGGGTTTTATTAGGGCTAATGACGGCACCAGGTTTTGGCAAGAAGGAAGAAGGAAACGCAATATGTCTCGTTTGAAAGGCTTCATTTAAACAAGCTAGTCCAACAATGCAGCTCGGACATATCCAAATAAACCAATGTCTTAAATGACAAAAAAGAATGAACCAGCATGACAGTCAGCAGAGTTCATACCTCTGCTAAGACCTAACTCTCCCTGATATGAAACCAAATGATGCTGGATCTGGATTTTGATCCACTAAAATATTAGTTCCCTGAATATGCCTCAATGTTTCATCAACAACCTTGAATTATTCCCTGGTAAATTTGTGACTATAAAATGAAATAGTCAGTGATTTTTGCATTTTTCTGCAGACAAACAAACAAACAAACAAATGGAGAAGAGTGAAGATATGAGCTCCTGTGCATATATAATGAATGTGATTCCTGTGGTGGATCCATATTTTCTTATCATCTTTGGTCCTGAAAATGAGGTTCTGGAGTTTCCAGTGCTTTGTTTGTTCTGTGAGACCCGAGCTGTGAATTACAGCTCTGGGTTGGTCTGAAGCTCAGAGCCCCTCGATGATGTGCCGGAAAAAAACTGTGAAGCCATTTTTACACCAGTGGAACAAGGATTAGAGAAACCAAGGCCACTGTGAGGGTGCATGTGTGAATTATGTATGTTGTGAATTGAAAGTATGCAGCCCTAGCCGAGGCATACCTGGTGTGTGTTTGTGTGTGTGTGTGTGTGTGTGTGTGTGTGAGTGTGTGTGTGTCCACTGTGCTGGGTCTCGGCCTGGCTCTAATGCCTAAAAGCACCCACTCTGTTTTCCTACCAGTGTTTGATCAGGCTGACAGGAGAGCTTTGTTTAGGGCCGGCTGGTTAAATCATCGTGAGCGGAAAAAAATTGAGAGTTAGACACACAAATGATGGCTTAGATCAGGTTCGACAACATTTTTCATTCCACGACCTGAGTGAGACAAGTTGCTGACCCTGACGGCCAGAACAACAGTAATAACACAGCTCCAGAGAGCAAGGCAGCTTCCAGGAGGCCTGTTACATGATATTAGTTATAGGGAATATTGGAAAAAAAACAAAATGGTACAGAGGACAAAATATTCATATAGGGGTGATTCTTAAGTGACATACAAGTCAAACAACCTATGATCTGAAGCTTCAGACTGTAGCACATACAGTGAGTAAATCAGCAGAGTGGAAACATTTATTTACCTTTTATTCTTGAAAAACAAGGTTCTGATTAATAGAAAGATTTTTCATGATTATTGTGCTGTTGAAAACAAAAGAAAACAGGCTCCTGAGGATTTCAATGGGCCAACTGGTCTGCTAGTTAAAGCCAACTCCTCGGACCAGGGCGGGGCACAGAAAACACAGAAGAGGGGGAAAACAGAACCTGGATGCTAGAAACCACAGATGAACACCCACCACCATCTGACTGATACCTTGAGAGCTTTAGTGAGGGATCAGTAACGGGGAGGACGCCACCAGGAAGCTCAGGCCCCACACCCGGTGAGCAGAGGCCCAGCGGAGGCTTAGAAGCCCTGGCTCATCATTAACAGTGGCCCAGAGGCTCAACCAAGTTCTGTTGCAAACGCCTGAACTTGGACAAAATCCCTGCAGATCTTACAGCCGGATGTGAACCGGCTACGGGCTTGCAGCTGCTGAGGAGCCCGATCACCCCAACACACCAAGCACGCCACTGTGGACCACGCTGCCAACATGAAAACCAGGCTACAGGAACAGGTAAGAAATACAAACCAGAGGTCCTGGGCACACACCGAGAGATAGCACCAGATATAGCACCGGGTATAGAACCAGATATAGCACCAGAGAGAGCACCAGATAGAGCACCAGATATAGCACTAGACAGCACCACCCGGTAATCAAAGGTGCCAGAATGAAATTGAATTCAGAAGACAATCTGAAACGCAGGGACGGGGAAGGAGGAATCATTTCATATATCTGTTTTGCTTTGATCTTTTCATCTTCAGTACCATCAGTATAAATAAAATGAAAATGAGAACAAAACGTTTTGCCTCATGGAACCTTGTTAAAAAATCAAACCTAAGGAGAGGAACAACTGAATCTTTTTCTTGTCACAAAATATAAATTGCTCCTCTTTGTCTCACCCTAACTGAAAGTGAAAATTGGAAAAGATGAACGCTGCAGCATCTCTTTTCTGTTAAGTGCGCTCGGTCTTTCCAGCAGTTTATCCGTACAAATAAATGTTCACACGCTGCAGCAAACACTAACACTACATGAGCCTGGCACCGTAAATCCCCTGTGCTCAAAGGCACTTCGTTTCACTTGACAGAGGGGAGGCAACATTTATGCCATTTATTGACATCTTTTGGGAACTTTATCAAACTCTTCATCTGTGTCGCGGTACAACTTCTCAATTCCCCGAAAAGCTGTGTAACCGCTGGATTCCAAGTGATTAAACGGTTCCCCCGACGGGTACATGGTGTTCCTCACGACTGTCTCCTGAGAAGTTGTGGTGCCACACAGTGTGGTCCAACGCTGAGTGTCACGTGTTGAAAAGCCACATCAGCTCCGGAGATTCTCACGAGAGCCGAGTTGGAGTCGCTCGCTTCTTCTTAATGGCCAGACCCACGTCCTGCTCGGGGGGGGTTTAGCAACAGTCAGAGATCTCCAAGGGAAGTTCAGACGTTTAGGATTTGTCTGTGTGAAGCATCACAAAGGTCTGAGTCAGGATCAGGTTAAAAGACTTTTGTGAAATGTTGGTGGTCCAGTTGGATTCTGAGTGTGAAAAGAACTGTTTCTCATTAAAACCGTGTCACTTCTAAATAAATAACACATCAGCATGGACTTGTTTGCATACACACGCATATTGCACAAGAGGAGGATCTCCCCAATAGCCTGACAGTGCAATTGTGTGTCTGTCTCTCGTGCTTGTAGCCAACGTTCATGGGCCACCCTGCAGAACCCACTTCCCCTCCACCACATTGGACAGAAGCAAACAGGGGAGATAGACACAGACTGGGAATACCTTGGGGTCTCTTTGTCCCCCCCCCCCTTCTGTGTGTCAATGTCTCTCGAGAACAGATCAACAGTTGAAGTAGCCTAAATATAGATGCAAGGACAGATCATCAACTCCCATTGATGTAGTGATTTGTGACAATGTGGCCTGAGCCGAAAATGAAAACCGGGTGGGGCAGGGGACGAGGATGAGGAGGGACAGAGGAGGGACGCCCCCCTTGGGATTGTGATGGTTTCTTTTAACCTTTATTTATTTACCCGAGGAAATCCTGCTGAAGATGCAGAACTTTTTCAAGGCTCCGTATCCCACAACCACAGAAACTGGTGAAGGGTCTTTTGGTAAAATGGTGGATTCTAGTCTTGATGACCACTCAAAGCACTCTACAGTAGTGTTTCTATAGACAGCTCTTTTTCGACACACGCTCTACCCCCTAAACCACAGCCGTCCCCACAGTCCTCTTCTTCATCAGCTGCTGGGGGTTACCTGCCGCGCTCGTCTTCATATCACAGTGCCAGAAGAAGTGAGAGCATTACTCACACTTTCCTGAACCAGCAGCTTTCTGTGGCTTCTATGGCGTTGGCGTCCGTCCAGGTCCGAACCACACGGGTCGGCTTTACTGGGTAAAAAACAATAGTGTTAAGCAGGATCTCATAAAGCATATTAAAGGTGCTACTTGTAAAATGTTTTGGTTTCTCAAAATTAGGACCACGTTTCCCGTTAAACCCCCGAGTTGCTTCCTGTGGCATGTCAGCGTGTTCTGAAAAGTAATAAGAAAGACGAGGGCCAGTAACTTCCCTCGATAAGAACAGCTACCTGCTTCCGAGAGGTTTTAACCGTCTCTTTGAATAACGGCACTTGTGTGATTCATGCACTGTAAAACGGTTCCTGTTTTACACCTTACAACTGTTTCTCTGTGGGTGTGAAGAGCCCCAGCAGCGTCTCTGCAGCTTGATGCTAAATCACAGAGAGAGCTGCAGGAGTTGATACCGGCTGGCAATCATTTTTACCATGGCATTGATGGGGAATGCTGCATCAGATAGATGCTGTATGGTTTATACATTATTAATCATTAAAAGAATATTACAGAGAAACTCAGCTCCCTAGGAAAACTGATGATTAGTGATTTTAAATAATGCAAAAGAAAACTATTTCATTAAAGTCTATGAGACGATGATTCCAACTTGATTTCAAACATTTCCCAAAGGACCGTGGGCGAAATCTCAAGTTTCAAGTCTTCTTCAATACAGCATGATGTTCAGTTTTTAGCTTATGGTCCCATAGAGGATAAAGCACTGAATGCATTGCAAACTGCACACAGAATGTCCCTGGTCAAATCGGGATTCAAACCAGGAACTGTGCTAAACACTGCACCACCGTGCCACCAGACAGATGCAATAACCAAATATTTCCTGTACGATCTCATTGTACACTACAGAACAAATTAGCCCCTGACATAATGCACATGCCACAGAAATTCAATCTGGTCTTGTTTTTCTCTCTGCTCCACTGAGGTCATCATGGGAATGTCCAGTGTAGCTGTGTCTGCTCCATGACTCGATGTGTGGACATAAATCCTCACATTTCCCAGCATCAGTGGGGCTGATGCCTGCAGCCTGATTAAAGGACAGCTGATACCCTGACATCAGTGGTTGCCGATGGCGCAAATTACCCAGAGTGTGGCAGTCATTTCCTTGTTAAGTGCTCCGGGAGGTCGGGGGGGGGGCTAACGTTACTCCGCTTGAGTGTCCTCAATCAAGTCCTCAGATGACTGTGACTGCTGCGAAAGGATCAAAAAGAGCTTTTTCATTTTTCTCTCTTTCGATTAGTTTCTTTTGTCCCATCGCTGCGGCTTTCGCCCTCGATTTTTCTTTTCACTCGTGTATCTGCTTCATCTGTCTCTCCCAATAAGATAAACCCAACTGCATTTAATCTCATTGCTTTCTAAATATCTGTAAAGTGACTGATTTAATGTGAAAACAGTAAATCTCCTCCCTCGGTCCCGGGAGAAATCATAGTCCTCTAGAGCGATGCCCATTTCTCCCTCTGTCTTTCATTTCAGCTTCATCTTCGTGTCTCCCCGCTTATCCTCTCCTCCGTCTCTATTTCCACTCCTCCTTCATCTCTCCATGAGTTTCTGTTGTCTGACTTTATCCTTGGATCTTTCCCACTTTCTCCCTCCGTGTCCCCTCTCTGTGTTTGTCCTCCTGGTTTGAGCTGCTTGAGGCCTGTGGAGGAAGAGCAAGTGGATGCAGTGATATGATTTTACAAGAGGTCAAGGGGGAGGAAAGATGCCAGTGGAGAGAGGAGAGGAAGAGGAGAAGAGTCAGGTGAAGAGAAATACAGAAATACAGATATTGAAGTGAGGGAAGAATTTATCAGGTAGGTGGAGGTGAAGAGGAGGAAATAAAGCAGAAGAAGGATAAGAAATGAGAAGATACGCACTCTGTAAACTTTGGCACTTATTCATAAACTCCAACCGACAGATTATCTTCCTCAAGTCTGAATATTCTTTTTGCTGTATTCAAAATATGTGAAAAATGACATGGTTGTCAAAACATTTGTACAGGAGAATGTTTTTAAGAATTAACAGCTCGTCCACCCACCTCTACCCGGGTGAGATTTAATGTGCGCTGATGTCTGGATGAATAATGATGTTTCCATCGCAGCTGAAATTATTAGAAAATGGAAAAAGAATCTGCCTTTTCGTGTTTTTCGTGATTTTCTGGATCGATTTCAAAGCTTTATCAATAAGCCGTGACTCTCACACAAACACACAGATGAGAACTGGACCTCCACAATGAAGGGAAATAAATGAAAACACACATGCAGAAAATATATATTTCAGCACTCACACACACACACACACACACACACACACACTCAGTGGTCTCGAGCTTGTGTCTAATTTTCTGTGTGTTGAGTGATACGGACCACATAGGAAGGAAATGTTTCTGTTCTACATCCATTCTAAATAATGAAAAGTCAAACTCTGAGAGCCCACACACACACACACACACACAGCACACACACACTTCACTTGGTATCACACATTCCCACTGTTCTAATCTCTGTATACACTCATTTAGATTTTCAGTGCACATACACGAAGACACACATCTCCCTCTTATCTGATGTATTTTGTTATTTTTGTGCAGAACACAACTATGTCATCAGCATTTACAACAGCATGTTGTGTTATTGTGGCCTTATCAATGTTTTTTGCTTCTGCGTATTAGAAAAATCCCCAACACGTCCACTTATTCGCAATGATTTTTTCTGCTGTATCCTCACTCAGATATTTTATGGATATTTTACCGGGGGACTTGCCGGAAAAACTCCAGAGCAACTGACTCGGACACGTTTTCACATCCAGCCCCTCCAGAAGATTTCAGGATTTATGTCTGGAAGCAGCATGAACCCTCAAATCCTAATTCAAGCTTTAGATAGAAGAAAACACCTGGTCAACGTAACCTGAGTGAAGAACATCCATTCCCTGCCCATACCTATGAGATTAAATGTGTTGGCCATTTAATCAACTTTTAAAATCTTTATAAAAGTTCTAGCCAGATCAACACATCTTCCAGCACAAATGTGACTCATTTGATTAAAACAATTACAAACAATCCCAGAGAGCCAGGTTTTCTCGTGCACTTTCATTCCAGCCATCTTTCAAGGAACTGAACTTGCCAGGAAAACAATATCTCGGGTTGAAAACAAGTCTCGATCCAAAAGTTTAGAAATCCAACGACTCTACAGAGACTCGGTCCAGTAATTAATACTTCACTACGTGATGGAGCTGTCAGCCACTTGAACTTCTAGGAACTGCGTGTAAAAAAATCACTGCAATCATTAACGCTGGCACGTTGGCCTGTAACCTGACTGGCAGCGACACACAACAAAGAGAGACACTCGAGCCAAAGAGCGAGACACATCAGCAACAACTGTCAAGCTCACTATGTGAAATATAGTATTATTGGAGACGTCGGTGCACATTCATCCAGAAAGATTAAAGCTGAGCACAGAGACAGGGTGACACGTGGAGGAACAGGATAAAGGAGATCAGCCCATGTTTTAACTCCATCAGGGAGGTGATGAGATGAAATAACCAGACACCAAACAGGATTTCTGCTCCATTTATCTTTGATATCTCCTGCAGGGATTTTCCTGACCACCCGGCCAACGGTTACTCTATCGGAGGTTCGTTTACAGCAGCACCTCGGCAACTATCTGGAAAATCCCAGCACTCGTACTCTTCACACAACAACCGACATATTTAGAGAAGTAACAGCTGCCGGCCGCCTCCCGCTCTGGATCAGGGCGTGGAGAACACACCGACATTCATACTTCAGGCCACTTTATTTATTGCTCGGAATCGGAGCGTTATTTCTCAAGTTGTTCGTGGTAGGTCGAGATGAGAGGTTAACGCAGGTCACGTAAGCTGCTTTCAGAGACGCACTAGACTCCAGAGATCCTGCGCACTTTCTCTGTAAGTGTGTGAAAACGCAAATGTCCGAGTGAGAGACTGATATGAGAAACTTTCTGCACGTTGCACTGCGAGTGAGTGTTGGTGACGCTTCTAACATGCGACAGACGAAAGAATGAACAAATCAAAAAAAATCTAAAAAGATTTTCTGTTGTTGGAATTATTTCAATTATGGACTTTAACCCTTTTCTGTTCCTTGATTTTTGGATTTCATATCTTTGTTTTAACCTGAAGTCTTATTTCCTGTTTTACTTTGGAGCCTTTTTTTTTCCACGTGTGTTTCACTTCCTGTCTTTAGTGCCCACCCCCCCCCCCCCCTTTTCTGATTACTGCCTCCAGTCTTTGATCTGAAGAGTCAGTTCAAAGACTCTACTGGAATTTTCCTCTTGTGAGATCTCACCTGTCTCTGGACACACAGCAGATCCTCCCATCGTGTCACCCTGAGAACTCCTCCTGAGATGTTAATAAACTTCTTCACTTTGATAAATGCTGCGGTTCTTAAAATGAAACCAGAATAATGTTTCCCTAATGTTTTCCCTTTAACTTCCAAACCAGTCACAGACCGTCCGAGTTAAATGGAGCATGCTTTTTCTGAGTTAGCTTTCCCAAAATTATTTTAAGGGATCACAAGTTGTTTGCTTCACAGGGCGTTGCAGGATATAAAGTATCACAGAACTGACCAACTCAAGGAAAAAGCACTAAAGTGCAAATACAGTCGCAAATATAACAAAGGCTCCATAAAAAAACTTCACTCGGTAACACACAATGAGTTTGTTCAACTTTAAGTTTACATTGATTGAAGTAATTTTTTATCCAAAAATGTCCTTATTGTTATTTATTGGATTCCTCTCTGATGTTTCTCTTGCCTCCACAATCACAAGAGCACCAATTAAAATGAAGCTGCTGATCACAGAGTCAATTAGATCGATTGAGAAACTCTGCGGTTGGTTGTGTTGATTTGCTCGAGTGCGTCTAACAACTGAAGATGAAGAGGGAACTAACAGACAAGGGAAACTAGCATTTGAATGAGAATTACTCCGATGAAAGGAGGAGAGACAGAAAACATTCTATATGGTAACACATCAAAATAAAAGAATGCATTTATTTCTGTGTGTGATAAACATGTAAATGCATGACTGTGTGTGTGATTAAATGGATGGGCGGCTGCAGGTGCATAAACAAAAAGACCTTCTCCACATTTACATTCAAATTACATCCACAATCACACGTTACATGTTTTATTTTATTTTTCCCTCCAGTTCCATTTGATTTTCTCTGTTTTCATCGGACGTGACGAATCACCGCCCTCAAAGACAGAAGACCTGTTCCAGATACTTTTACTAAAGTTAATGTAACTGTTTCCTTTCATTTATGGCTTTAATCTTTGTCTTGTTTTCTCTGCGTTCTGATTTTTTTTCTCCTGCTGTACATCTGTGCTGTTGTAGGCGACGTCATGTGTTGACTAAAACATAAAACTGAAACAGCTCAACTCAACAGGCGCAATCTCCGGTTTCATTGCTTTCCATTGATTATGACCGTCAAAGAAAAAATAACAGATCACACCCAGATGTAAGAACTCAGGGTTAAAGCAGCGGTGCAACAGATATTGAGCAGATTTACTCCCAATTAGAGAAACACAAATAACATATATCCATGTGTGCGACATTACTTTTCCTCGGAGGCTCTGCTAATCCCCCAAAAAATGTTTCGCCCGCGGTCATATTTGGACTAATTAGTTATGGAAAGTCTTGCCGACCAGGTTTCATGCGTTGTCAGAGTTGAGGTAATATAAACAAATGGTTCATGAAGTGCTCTTCATTAAAATTCACATTATGGACTGGTTTAATTGCACAGCTGCCGGCGCGGCGACAACAACAGTCTGAAGTCTGACGAGGCAGCAGGAACAAACAGGCCGGGGAGAGAGAATGAATCCATTTAGCCAAGCACATAAAATATCATGGGAACAGGATCAAAGCAGACAAACATGGGGGAAAGATGAAGAATGTAAAAATGGAAAATAGATGATGTCAGTGTTACGTGCTGCGTGCACACACCTGTGATTGTAAAAGAGCAAAGACAAATAGGCTGACAACGAATTAAATGAAATAGTGAACTGGGCAAAAACCGCTCGGAAAGAAACTTAATAAACAAAAACCATAAATAACCCAATTTCATATGTTTATCAAGACTCTATGAAACAGCTGTTGCATGATCCTTCATATATTCTCATTTTCAAAGGGAATGTGCAGAGAAGTGAGGAGACGTCTAAAAGGGGGAAAGCAAGATTAAAACAAAACTACTGAATATCATAGATTCTTTATAAAGCTTGAAGACACGCCTCTTTTTCCTCCCAGTGTCCAGACATGAAGCCAAAATATCCTGAATGTGAACGCCGCCATCTTTTCCATTAGGAGGCGGAGTCTGCACAGTAGGGAGCAGGGGAGGAGGCCGCTGTCAATCATGACCTTTTACCTTTCAAATTACACATCCATAACTAATTAAACCAAACTTACCAATAAACAATATCACTTGAACCTACACAGGTGTGATCACAGCTACTTACAATGAAAGAAACAATCTTTATTTGATGTGTTCTTTGACTTCTTAGCTTAGTCCATGTCCCATCCACTACCATGGAGGAGGCAGGGTTTAGGACCTATGCTGCTGACAGCCACCAGGGGGCAATCAAGATGCTTTGGCTTAATGTCTGAGGAGCAGTGTTGATAATCAGTCTACGCTGTATATGGGTTCCTGATGTTGGTTGTATTCACACAAAATCTGGAAAATGATCAAATACTGTCGTTACCAACCATGAGGACAGAAAACAGAGGCGTGTTGGTTCAAATCCTTCTGTGGTTTCAGACGATTTTCTTTCTGTGAAATCTAAAGCTGGACACTGAGTAAACGTTGTTATGACAGAGCACAATCCAACACTACTTTTTCCACCGTGAACTGGAACTCGCCAGAAGTGTTTTTTGAAAAATAACATTCGGGACAAACTAGACATGGTCTGAAAAATGGGACCACAATTACAGTGTGCGGGGGACAAGTCAGCGTTTAGAGAGAACGTGGACGTGCTGGCTGTCTCCCAGTGGGGAGGGGGGGGGGGGGTCAAACCGGCTCAGTCATGCCTGTGTCAGGATGTGGATTCTGAACCCTGCTCGGTCTAATGGTGTTTTTGGGCGCAGGTTAGTTCACGTTCGACCGCTGTGTGTGTGTGTGTGTTTGTGTTTGTGTGTGTGTGTGTGTGTGTGTGTGTGTGTGTGTGTGTGTGTTTGTGTGTGTGTGTGTTCCATCCCGTCGTCTCAGATAATGAGAAATGTGACATTTGCTGTTTACTGTGAAGGTTTTACTTGGCAGGAAGAGAAAGCTCAGGAATCAGCTTCCAGGCCAAGTTAAACCAAGAAATAAGAAGTATGTGTGTGGTGATTTGTAATGTTTTGTGATTTTGTCCTCAGCAGTGTTGTGTGTTTTTATGCTGAACTGGACGAGGGTAAGACTCCCGACACGAGAGGGCCCTGATGGAGGTCACAGTTTTGAAGTGGGACGAAGGAGGATGAGGGATCAGGCTACTGGCAATGTTCAGAACACTTGTTGAAAATACCGAACAGCTGAATGTGGCTAAATCTGCACATTAGTTTTAAAACTATATGTTCTATGTTTATATCTGGAAGCCCCACATCTCCAGATCCATCTCAATGAACCTCAGAGAACTTTTGAAATGCTGCTGATCCTGTTAAGTTAAAAATCTAAGGCTGCATTTTAGGCAGAAACAAAAATAAAACACTGTTGTCACCTGCTTTCAGTTCCTAATTGGGTTTTATCCCTTGTTTTGTATTGGCACGCACACGACCACTCATGTATCATATGAAATGTCTTTTTACGTGTGTTAGTATGGACAGATATTACAGCTGCTACACAGATAGAATACCAAACTGAAGTTCTTATCCAATCCTCTTCAGTCCCACATGTAAACAGGAAGCAGATTGTCTGCTCTGCACCAGGCTTCAGACTTATAGAAAATATAACTGAGATACAATGGTGAAAACTAAGAGCAGGGGTTTTCCTTCACGGGAATTATGACGAGATAGATTTGAAGTGTTCGCAATGTTTTTCCTTTACCACAGTTAGGAAACCAAATCTGGAAGTGAAAACAGGTGTAACACTGTGGAATAGTAAATTTTAAAATGTCTGAGTTGTTGCCTGTTGAAACTGAAGCCCTGCCTGGGGCCTGCAGCTTTTCCACGAATCTGTATTTCGGGCGTTTGTTGAAAACTCCAGAGTAATGAGGACGGCAGGTGTAGCCGTAGCAACAGTGATAAAGGAAACATAAAACATATTTGTGTGGATGCTGGAGAACATACCTCCTTCAGGTTTAACGAGCAACACACACATCAGCAACACACACACACATGTCGAGGTGTTTTTTGAGTTTCCATGTTTTCCTCTTGTTTGAGAATACAGTGAAAGTGTGTCTGTGCCTTTTTAAACTCACAATGACATAATGTGCTTGTTGTGTGTTGTGTGTCATCCCACTCTGTTGTGTCGTCCTTCACATAATCATTTCTGATAAATCTTCACTTTGTATTTGTCCAGATAAGATGACAACAATAAGTTTAAAACAACATTTCAACGGGCACAATCAAAAAGGTTGAAATAAACTAAACTATAAACTAAATGAACATGTTGTGTCAGAAGCCACTTCGATCTTTTCCTCAACTAAACCAGTTCTTCTCTGAACCTCAACCCAGTGCAGAGAGCCTCAGCAAGAAGAAAGTTCAATGACATTGTGGTTAAATTATCAAAAGAAGCATATTTAACGTTTCCTCAATATTTTAATAAGCAAGGTAACCAGGTCAGAAGGAGGTTTCCTACAAGAACATGCTTGCTGTTGTTGACGACTTGTTTATTTATCTCATTTCCAGGAGACGGTGTTGACCAGTGGGTGGAACAGGTCGTATCTCTCCCTCGACGTCATGTCTGTGAGCTTTTGTCTGTCGCTCTTGTGTTCATGCATCGACACAACAAGTGTTTGTGTTGATGCAGATGCCAGCTACTGTATCTGAGAGGCCGCCGCACTTTACCATCAGGGGGAGAGGATGTTTTCTGAGGCGGTAGCTTGGTAACTATCGCTTCAGAGAGGGTGAAGCGTGGGAGCAGACAGGAGTTGTGTTGTGAGAGGTGTGGCGTTAAGGACCAGAGATGTTCATCTTACTACAGAGCAGCGTCTTTGTGTGTGTGTGTGTGTGTGTTTGTTTTTGTGTGTTTGTTTTTGTGATTGTGTGCAAAGATGAGGTGCAGAGGTGGAAAAAGAGATTAGAGCTCTGCAGCATCACAGGTTTCCTGTTGTTTCCCGAGTTAACAGAACAAAGGCTTTCATTTACATGAGAAGTGAACAAACACACAGAGATTACACTTCCCTCAGGCTGAGATCAGTGTGAACTCTCCCAGGGACTAACCACACACTAACCTCTGATTGTTGGAAATTTAAATACAGAACCATATGCTGCTGTATCAATATGCTTCTTCCAGAGATTTCTCTTTTCTGGAGCAGCTTTGCACAATGTTTTGCTACACGACTGCAGGAATCTGCCCTGTTTCAGACACAAGAGCAGAGCTGAGGCCGAGCGATGCCGGGTGATAAGAGCTGGCGACCAGTCCACATTCCCAGTCAACGACACAGTGTTGAACTGGTCGAGATCAAGGCTCTGAGCACGGTGGTCGACTTCTTCCACAACAAACGTGAAAAACTGCACAGCCAAACCTTTAATAACAGAGAAAGAATGAAGTCCACAGTAAACCATTACACCCAGTCTGCACAATACCAGGACCCTGAAGCCGCACTGCAGGACCTATACTGCAGCCAGCCACCAGGGGGCAATCAAGATAACTTGGCTCCACCTTTTGGAAGCTGTCATGTCATCCTTTTTCATACACTTCCTATTATCTGTATAGTTTGTAATAAGAACACTTTATCTCTACATAGGAACCAGTGGCTGGCTGCTTTATTCTCATATATATTCCCATAATTCACAGCTGGGCTTTTTGTAACGTGTTAAAATCTGAATATTCAGTGGAAAATGTTTGAATTGAATAGTTTCATATTTCTATATCGCTGACATGTCATCAATTCCAAACACCCTCACAGGAGATGCTAATGAAGTACTGAATACAGATCTTTTCAACCAGGTGAGCCAATGAGGATGCAGCCAACACCTCAGCCTATAGTTGCACCTTTTAATAAAGCAATAAAAAGCAATAAGGTTTCTTTGGCTTCATCTAAAAATGACTCACATTTGCACATTTTTGCCAGTTTTAGAATAAATCAGTGTTTTGAGTTCAAGGGGGCAGCAGGTCTCCACCACCAGGAGCCAACATACCTCCACCGAACATCTACATCACCACGTTTTCCTCCACAGTTTTAAATTCCTCTCTGATTCCAATAGAGGTGCGTCATGTTGTCGTGAGGCCAAGACAAGCTATTAACCAAACTTCTCACAATAAAGTAAGGACTGTAACTCAAGCAGCTTTTCCACTAACTCCAAACTGCACTCAGCCTCTTCTTTTAGGGCTCATCATAAAAAATAACTCCACCGCAAATGTTATTTTTCCTGCAGTTTCAAGTCACCAGTTTAACCCAGAGTTCCTCTACACCTCTTCCTTCCTTTATTTATTTGTGGAGTGATTAATGCGTTTGTCTTTTCCGTCTATTTACTCTGCCATTCCAAACGTTATGGTTCTATACGGTGATTACATCATTCCGATGTTACATAAACTAATATGATGAACTAATATTAATCCAAACACTGTGTCGGGGTGGTTCCTCCTGTCGGCTGAATGGAATGAGGTTTTATTAAAACAAGCTTTGGACACAGAGTGCGACCCATGTTGAGACATTAACGGGGGGGCAGCTCAGTGCTTTTAAATTGGCCCATAAAACAAAAGTAAGACATAACAGAAACCTGAGTGTAATATAAAATGAGAATGCATGAAATACATAGAGGCCGAGGGGAAGCTCTAAATCAACTGATTAGGGCCTTTGCAGGAATGGTAAACAGTGTAAAAAATGAATGGCTCCCTGCTTGTGCTCGTGTGTGTGACTTCACCGACAGTCGTGAGCTTTCATGTGTGCGCGTGCACGTGAGGAGCAACAGGCGGTAAGTCATACGTGTAGTCTACGTGAGGAAACTCTGATGTGGACCCGGGAAACACAGCCTGTTGATTCACGGCTGATCACTTCAGTCCAGGTCGGTGATTTACAGGTGGACAAACACGAGGTAACTCAGGGTGTGTGTGTGTGTGTGTGTGTGTGTGTGTGTGTGTGTGTGTGTATGTGTGTGTGTGTTAGCGCGGAAAAAAATACAGATAAAGAGAAATTTACGAGTTAACAAAGATTCTGTTGCTCTTAACACAGCGAAGGAGGCGGGCGAGGTAATTACAGTCTCAGAGTCCTGAACGTTCTTTTCTGAATTAACTCGTAAAATTGGAAAAATGTGTTGTCGGCCCCGTTGGTCTTTGTTTTGGTAAAAGTGCAAGAAGACGATAAATCCTCAGCTGTGACATAGTGTATATGAATGGTATGGTTCCGACCTGGATATGATTCCTGTATAATTATGGCCTGAACTAAATCAAGTCTTTCTTTTTAAAGAGGAAATAAAAGTTGTATATTTTAGTTTTTAAACAGTAATATTGCCGCCAACAACTATTTTTTATGTAAAGATTTAGTGGAGTGGAGGCGTCCAACCGGGGGGGGGGGGATGAAACGTGACGGATCCATTTGAAACAGTCAGCACAGCCAGCTGGATCGCTTTTGTGTTGGCGCTCTCATAAAAGGGGGGGGGGGGGGGGGGGGGCATTTGATTCAGTTGTACTCCTTGTTGTGAGATTAGCTGCTGCTTGGTGAGAACACGATCACAGAGGTGAGCGGTGGCTGGAGGAGCTGGAGACCAAGCCCTGATTCTGGGATATGAATATCACATGTTGAATATTAGGTACTATCTGCAGGAACCAGTTTATATTCAACCCGTGTTTGTGATTGTGAGGCTGAAGATATTTGTTATTTTAAAACGTCCAGGTCAGGAGGGCGAGGCGTGTGGTTTCTCTTTTCTTTTTTACCTGTTTAATCTGTTGTTGATCTTCACGTTTTGAGTTTGAAGTTTTAATAAAATCCACAAAACACCTCAGGAATCCTTTTTTGAATGTGTCACAATAAGAAGCTTAGCAGCATCTTTTCTTTTTTATCAAGGACAATAGATTCTACAATAACTTTAGCCTCTCACCTTTTTTGTCAAATTATTTCACTATCCATCCATCCATCCATCCATCCATCATTATCTCTACTGCTTATCCTTTAGCGAATCATAGAGGGCTCACGGACAAACAAGCATTCACACCTACAGACAATTAATAATGAACCTAACAACACGCAGCATGTGTCTGGACTGTGGGAGAGAAACCTGCAGACATGACGAGAACATACAAGTTCCCCACCGGGATATGAACCTCAAAGATGGGAGGCGACAGGGCTAACCACTGAACCACCGTGCAACCCATCGCTTCATTATCTTCACTGAAATAACAAGCATCCATTCAAATTTATGAAGAAGCAATGAAACCTTTAAGTATGATAATAACGCTGTGCTGTCTTGGCAGCAAATAGACAGAGGTGGCAAAGTCAGAATTTGTAGAATAAGACTGAAGAGGGAGAGAAAGCTGAATAAATTGGCAGATGAAATAGAAAGCAGATGTCGGGAGAAGAAACGATATTTAAAAAAGACACAAAGTGAAACGTGCTGAGAATCATTAAAAAGCAAAAAAGGTCTATAAATTAAAGTTTGCACCTAAACATTGATGTAAATAAAGTAAATCTGACGTCTGACTCAAATCCAGCTCGTTTCAAAAGGCCACAAAAAAAACAGTTTGACTATTTGATTAAGAACAAAACTGTCGACAGTGATCGGATTTACAGTAAATCATCGCCTGGAACCTGAACAACTCTGGGTTAGAACAAAGTTCAACACCTTTAACGGTGCAGGGGGGGGGGGGACAGAAAGTGAGCTATGTATGAGCTGAGTGTGAGAGGTGGTGGAGGTGGTGGTGGTGGTAGTGGTGTTGGGGGGGGCTCAGGACATGAGCTCATGACGGCAGCGTTACACTAAGTGCTCATAAAAAAAACCTCTTTTCTCTGCATTACCTCAGTGTGAGGGAGAGAGAGACATTAAGGTAATAATACAACTGTTATTAAAAACGTATACTTTTAATGGTTTAATAAAAACTATTGCTGAGGAGAGCAGAGGAAAACGTACCAAACAACACCTCAGAACACCACCAGCTCCCACACACACACACACACGCACATACAGCAACACACACAATTTACAGCATCACTAAAAATACTAAACATAACTGGCTGCGGTGCCAAAAGGGCCACACAGGCTCAACTGGCATGTAGATACTCAACAGTCCAGGCAGCTTCTCCTCCCTCTCCTCACGGGAAGCCTTCCTCCTTTTCCTTGTTTCTTATGATGAACATGATTCACACAGGTCATTAACGTTATTCATTCAGGTTAGTCACAGTGACACATTCAAGCAAGACCTGAGCTCAAGCAAGACCAGAGCAGGTTCGATTCCGACCCAGCCCTTTGCTGTGTGTCGTCCCCATTTCATGCTCAAACCGCCTGGTCATCAAAAGAAAATATATTAAAAGAAAATAAGAATTTTGCCTTTATTCGAATCTACTCCAAAATCTAATGAGTTCTTCTACGCAAAATGTCATAGAAATCAGGTAGAAATCAATAGTTCTTGCGTAATCCTGCTAATTAACAAGAAAACAGACAAAATATTGCGGAACAAAAAATTACCTCCTACATGAAGGTAATAATCTGAATTTCCATTTTATAAAAGATAGAAAAGTGCATGTTTAATAACTATTGCAATAGTAGAACCAGATGTAAATTTAAATCTAAGTTAATATAATATATTAACAAATATATGAGCATATAACACTCACACAATTTGCATCTAGAGAGACTCACAACCAAGAGATCCACTTCGACCACAACTCTGTCATGAGCAACCCCCCCCCCCCCCCCCCCCCCCCCCGCCCTCACTCCCACTACCACCTGCTGTCAAACTTTAACTGTGTCACCACTGAGCAGATCACTGCTGATTCTGAATCAGTCCCGGCTCAGGTCTGGTTCCACTCCGGCACATTCAGCTCCACCAGCGTCCTGCTGGATTCTCCTCTGTGCCACTCTGTGCTTTCACAGCTGGCTCCATCACATTACACTTTTTATTTTCCCAGTCTGGGGGCTAAATATGTCCCGTTAGGTTAACTGGCCCCTATGGTCGCCTGGACCAATAACAATATGTACGTGTGTGTGTGTGTGTGTTTGTGTGTGCGTGGGTGTGTGTGGGAATGTGCGTGTGTTTGAGTGCAGCGGGGGGTCAGGCTACCTGGCATCCAGATGTGGAACAAGACGTTCTGCTTGAAACACAACCATTGTGTCCTAACAACTGTACGACTTGAGTGAGGCAGACATTTCCTCTAACAGAGCTGATATCCGTCAGGATGATGTGACGCTTGTCGAGCAGCATTTGTATTTGTGTACGTTTCCATTCCACAGACTAATAAAGGCTTGGGGGGGTTATTTTCTTGTATTTGACCCAGCAGATGAAAAAATGTTGACATGTTTAGTTTTCAAAATTAATTGATTTTGTGTTAATTTTTTGTTTAGAAGTTAACATCATGAAGCCGCTGAGGTGAAGAGAAACTTACAGTTGATTCCTGTTTTCACTGATAGATCCAGTTCAACAACATCTCATGAATAATACATCAGACAAGTCTCCAGATTGAACTCTGAGGTCGTGGTTGAACTTCAGAGGTTCACTGGGATTCAAGGACTTCACATATGAACCTGTGTGGATCTCAGGTCCATTATTAAATACGTTTTCCTCACATGTCACAGAGCTTATAACAAGAATGGAAACGATCATATGAAAAGACAAAATCTCAAAAACATGCTGTATTCTGAAAAATGGGAAGTAAATGCAGAGGATGCCAAAAGTCTCACTCACCCCCCCCCCCCCTCTCTCTCTCCCTCTCTCTCTCTCTCTCTCTCTCTCTCTCTCTCTCTCCAGCCGTTTTCCATTATCAGTGCCCAAACCAGCTTGTTAAAAAGAGTGAAACTCAAACCACAGTTTTGAAAATTACAGAATTCCTTCATAAATGCCCAACCCTCCCGGCGGCTACACTGGGTTCAGGCTTGAGGTGAGCCCGCCGTACTACAGCATACACACACACACACACACACACACACACACACACACAAACACACACTAACACACACACAGTCACACACGTACATTCCTACCTTACCAACAGTCGAATGTCAGACTGAGCTGAAAAAAAGTGGACCACTATTTGGAGTCATATTGATAAAAAAAACAAATAAAACCTTTTCATTCAAAGTCTTTTATCAAGTACACGTGTAGAACGGCTTTTATACAAATCTTTTCAAGATTGTCAAATTGTCAAATTTCAACCCTTGCTGCTGTCAGTTGTAAAACATCTAAAGATGTGGAACATGGGACAAACAAACATAAACTGACACGTGTGATGCCTTTAAAACGTGAACTGCATTAATTATCCAGCACATCAGGTTTGACTCAGACATCCAACTGAAGGAAGGAGAGGCGGAGCTGGTCCTTCAGTTCCGTACCTCCAGGGTCAATGGTTGGATCACCACAGGGAGCCTTTCAGCCTTTTAAACTCCAGTGTCCAGAGAAAACAATCAAAGAACTTTAATTTAATTTACACCACGAAGGTGTGTGAGAAAACAAGCCGTTAGCGGATCCCTGCTCCAGCCTGTAGAGGCAGTGCTGAGCACAGACTCGTCCAGTCAAACACCTGCAGGTCCCTTCTTGACACACAAACACACACACACACACACACACACACACACACACACACACACACACACACACACACACACACACACACATCAACTCTCGATACATACATACATGTTCATAGAAAACAAAGACAAGTTCCGCCCCCCCCCCCCCCCTCTTTCATTCAAACTTGAACTAGAGCCATTTGACCTCAGCGAAATAAAAATGAAATATTTCTTCCTTGTTCTTCTTCTATCTGCTCTCAAGCCCTGTAATCTCATTATGTAATTTGTTTTGTTACATGACTAGGTAACCTGAGGTTCTGCTTCAAAGCCATGTTACAGATTTATGCTGTTGTTTATCTTCTGTTGGTTAAAGCCTCTTCTTGCCCACAGCCCACCTGGACTCTTCACTGGATTTCTCCTTCCTCCAGGTCTGAATTGGCAGAAAAAACTGGGGCAGGAATGATGATGCTGAAGAAATCCCACTTTGTTGTTTCTGTGCAGCTGCTCTTTAATCTGCCTCATGTGTGCCGTCCCATCACCGAACCTGCGCCAACCTGGATAATAAAGTGTAATTATTCTCAGCTGCTCCCTCGTGTAAAAGTGTTAAATTGCTCGAGTCCTGCAGCGTTCAGCTCAGATAAGATTGTTTCTTTAGAGAATGGAGGCGGACAGCCAGTCCCTCTCCTCACCACACCGAAGTTGTGTAGTTGACACAGAGATAAAGTGTTTGATGCTGGACTCAGGCGTCAGAACGGACCAACACCGAACCCCGAGTGCTTCACACAAACACACACACGGCTCAGCTTCACGCTCTGTGAGTTATTCTATGTTTTGCTTCGGAGGGAAATTGGTGCACTTTGGCCATAATTGTTTCAAAACTGCCGGCTAATTATGACCTTTTGAAAACAAAGTGTACAGATTGAATGTGACATTCTGCTGTGCCTGCAGAATATAAACGCCCTGGTGCACTGGCTGAAGCCCAGTAAAACCTAATAATGGAAACCAGCGTGTCCTAACCATTGCTTTAACTGAACTGGAAGGCTATTTTCACAGGTTTCTGTCTCACTGACCCGCAGACGAGAAAAAAGGAGAACACAGAGAAGTTCTCTCTCAGATTTTGTTGCTGCAGCTTTTCTGCTCTATTGTGTATCGTGCTGTTGTTGTGTTGCCATGGTAGAGTGATTAAAAGATGAAAGTTCTCTCCGGGATCGGATCAGTCGGCTTTGAATCAAACACGAGACGGACTTCCTGCATGCTCCGAGTGCAGAGGGTCAATCCCACTCACATACACAACACAGTGTTTATCAATCCCTAAGCTAATGTGGAAGAGAAGTGTAAAAGTGCATTTATATTATCAGAAGTTTCAAGTTGTTTGAGTTGAGTCGAGGTTCATTAAATTAAAATTTCCCCGATTAGTTCCATTCTTGTATTTTTATATTTTAGTAAAACCCATTCAAATAATAATAATCACTATGTGTGTGCACACCTCTGCCAAGGCCCAACAGCCCCTTTGGATTCAATCAGGCTGCAGCAAATTCCACACACACAAAGATAACAGTCCACTAAATGTGTTTTATTTGATCTGTCTAGATTCATGAATTATTCACTGAGAAAAACACAACTAAAATATTTAAAGTAGTAAAAGTGTGTGTACCAGGTTTATACGTCCAGTAAATTTTGGACAGAACAAATAAATGGAAAGAAAACATAACCTGCTTGGCACAATAATAATGATGTTATATTTTGTTTATATATCACTTTTAACAAAGCTCAAAGACACGTTATTCCCAAGTCTCTGATATTAAATGTATAACTTAACCTAATGTATACATAGTTCTTTGAGTATTTGCAACATTTAACCCATGAATTGTAAAGAGTGACCACTGAACAAGCCGAATAACGACAGTCACTGGAAATATGGTGCAGAAAATCAAGGGGTAATCCAGTAATAATTCTACAGTTGTATCATAAATCCCTCCCAGTCAGAGAGAAGGAGCCGGAACAGAGAAACGACAAAGTCCCCAGTGACAGATTCATCCTCAGTGTGGGAGCTTTGTGGCGACAGTCGAGACGTGTGAGAATAAGAATCTGTAATCTGCCGCTGACAAGGGATGTTCTGCACAAGCTTGAGTTACGATCTCCAGCTCCTCTCAGACAAGTGACGATCACAGCTCAAGACTTCTCTCAGTTTACTTATAGAACATAATCAGATTTCTGGCTTCTGATGATCAGTTTTATATTAAGGCAGAGAACAGCAGAATGAAAGACAGAGGTAAATCAAAATACAACGAGAGAGCAGAGGTTCATCAGATGACAAGTTGCAAAACAGTATTTAATGCATGTGTGTGTTTAAATTATAGAAGTTGAACAGATCTATTGAATAGATTATTACCAGAATTATGATCGAAATATATTTGCTGTTGCAAGTTGATTAGATTTAAACATCATTTCTTAAAGAAAGAAGTATTACACTCCTGACACACACACACAAACACACACACACACACACACACACACACACACACAAACACACACACACACACACACACACACACACACACACACACACACACACACACACACACACACACGCACACACTCCCACTCCCACTAAGAGTGATCTTTACCAGAAGTTGTTCCAGCCTGCTGCCTGTCACAGTTCATGGATTTCAATGGAGCATATTCACTCCTATTCCCACCATCTGTTGTGATCATTTTAGAAGAGAAGCATGTTCTTACATTTACATCTGTATTTGAAACATGAAAGACTGTGTGTGTGTGTGTGTTTGTGTGTGTGTGTGTGTGTGTGTGTGCAGATGTGTAAATGTTATATGAGTGATATAATCCTCTGCTGCCATCAAGTGGAATAGGGAGGTCGTTGCAGTGGTTGTTTCTGAGGCCTCCCAGTAGGAAGGTTCAGGTGCTCCAGTTTGTGTGTGTGTGTGTCTGTTTTTCACCAGGAACTTTAGCTTCCTGCTGCACATTGGGGTTGATGGGCGAGTGTGATGAAGTTCAGTGGCTCATGCTGTTGACCCATGACCTTTTATTAAACTTTTGCTCCAACGAAACACAAACTAGCTGTTGCATCCTACAGCTGTAGTAGCTTAGCTTGTACCAGAACTTACCCTCTGGTCAATGTTTCCCAGAATCCTTAGTGTCACTGTAACACACACACACACGGATCTCACAGCCTGCAGTGACCTCTAGTGACCTCTCGCTCTCTTTCCCACCCGGTATCATCTGGGATTGGCTCCAGCCCACGACCCTCAAAGGATGTAGGTGAAGGACTGTAACCACCTACATAGGAATGCATTATCTTGTTGTTTGATCATCACAAAAATAAACTTGGATTATTTTTATATCTAAGTTCATTATTGAGCTTTGGAGGAGACAGAGACAGACTTAGTGTTTCCCCTGCTTCCAGTATTTGTTCCAAACTTTGTGAACCGTCTGCTGGACACTGCTTCATATCTGACAGACAAAGATTCAGTCACACAACGTATGTCTTGTCGGTGACCTGTGGAAGCTATATTTCTCCCACTGATCCAAGTTATCGTTTCAGCTCTTTCACATTTGTTTACTTTCTTTTTTCTTTTTTTTTAAATCGGTCACACATTTAGTTCCGAGCCACATCAAAAATTTTGATATCTGCAGATACTTTCTCCCAGTTGCTCGACACTCTGTGAAGCTCTGGGGAGTTCGGGGAGTTTGGTCGGCCTCCTCCTGACGCTGAAATAAAACACAGTGGTTAGAGTCTTAGCACTGGAACGCAGCCATAGACAATACTCTGCTGTATATCAAAGTCAAACCAAATTGTCATGTGACATGGTTTCATCCAATGACGTGTTCGGCTGATGCAGAGTTCAGGATGTCATGTAAGGTCCTTCGGTCCCATTCAGACTAACCTGATTTCACTCATTTCTGAAAGATGGACACATCACAGATACATTTCTTATTAATAATTGGACCAACTTTTGATGCTTACTCTAGATTTTTGGGAAATATAACATTAAGTGAGCCTGTCTTTTTTTTCAACAGATGATAAAATGGGGACGGATGAAACCTCTGGGCCAGATTTCATGTTTACTTTGACCTACTGTTCCACATCACTACCACAAACTTTAAAACAATTCCGTTCAGATATTTTTAAATATAAACTAATGACTGGTAGGTATAATGTATTGCTTCTTTTGTGTCCAGTGAGTTTAATTACTTTAAGGTCAATTAGAAATGTGAACTTCACACCGTAACCCATCACCAAACACGATCCTGATTGCTGAATAATATACAATAAATAGTCAGGCTCTCCTATCAAGTCACACTGCAGGGTGGTGCTGTTCTTCTCACTACCAGGAGAGGGCGCTGCAGCTCTTGTGAGGGACAGAACATTCTGAAGCTCTGAGGAGAAGATAGATCAACATATGGATTAGCGATGGGTCCAATATTTACAGACATCTTGTAAAAGGAAAAGAGGAAAAGCCATAGTAGGATTAACAACATTTAAAACCTGTCTTGTTGACTCACACTGTCTTCATTGAGTAAAGAACCTTAACATCTTATCTTCAAATATTAAGAACACAGTGCTTCTTTTTTAGTTTGAGACAAGGTAAAACATCTACTACTAGTATTGAATAAGCATCTTGTCAACTAGTATCTAATCAGCATCTTATCAACTAGTATTTAACTAGGATCTTATAAACTAATATTCAATAAGCATCTTATCAACGCAGCATCTTCATGTCACAAACACTGTGAATGGAGTGGTAGTTTAAATATAACATCGCTGTAATAACGTCTGTTTGCCAGCAGGTGGCAGTGTCCATTATAATACTTGGAGCAAGCTCTGCTGGATCAGATCAGTGTTCTGACTCTGAAGTTGAACGATTGAAGGAAGGAATCAATCAATAAATAAATAAATAAATAAATAACATTAACAAAAAAACACACAATTAAAAATAAAAAGATTTGAAAATACATAAAAGTAATATTTAATCATATTTATAATAATAAAACGGGTGAAAAAACATTTAAATAGTTCTTTGTTTGAATGAATGAATAATAATTACATTATTTATACAAACATAGAATATAATGAAAACTAAAATATTTGTCTTGCATTGTGTATTTATTTACGACACCATTCTTAAAATTACACTGCAACAGAACTACCTATAGTGGTAGAAGAAGAAGACAAAGAAGATGATAACGAGTGAACAAATGATTGAATGAATGAATGAACTTTTACCACTGAACCCTGCAGCTCTCCTGCTTCTCTTTAAGAAACTTCATCATCTGTCGCTGACTAATGATTTCAGCTGATCTGACTGGAAGAAGAAGAAGATGAAGATGAAGATGAAGTAGAGAGTGAATGAATGAATGAACCCTGCAGTTTCCTCCTGCTTCTCTTTAAGGAACCCTCACTTCATCACCTGTTGCCAACTCATGATTTCACCTGATTTGACTGGAAGAAGAAGAAGAAGAAGAGGAGGACGATGATGAAGGACTGAATGAATGAATGAACCCTGCAGCTCTCCTCCTGCTTCTCTTTAGGAATCCCTCTCTTCATCATCTGTCACCAACTCATGATATCACCTGATCTGACCAGGATCTGACTCGAAGTAGAAGAAGAAGACTAAGAAGAAGAAGAAGAAGAAGAAGAAGAAGAAGAAGAAGAAGAAGAAGAAGAAGAAGAAGAAGATGATGATGATGATGAAGATGAAGGACTGAATGAATGAATGAGGCCTGCAGCTCTCCTCCTGCTTCTCTTCAAAGATCCCTCACTTCATCATCAGTCACTAACTCCTGATTTCACCTGATCTGACTCTCGTCTCCTCCTCGCCTCCTTAAACCGCTCCAAATTTGTCCGGCGCCCTCCCGCCCTCTGATTGGCCCGCTGGCTGATTGGCCCGCGCTGTGATTGGTCCACAGCTCGGCCGTGGGGACGGTTCCGGCGAAGTCACTTTTTGTTTTGTCGCCTGCGGCTGAAGTTCGAACGCAGCCGCAGCAGCCGGAGGCGACGCGGACTCAGAGGATTCGGACCCCGGCTCTTTACACCGGGAGGGAACTCGTGTCCTCAGAAGAGAAACTGTTTTTCTCCTCTCGGTCTTTTCCGTGATTCAGAAACTCTGCAGCGGACTCACGTGTTTCCACCTTCAGCTTTTCACTGTGGTTCTCTCTCCGCTCCACGTTTCTCTCTCTCTCCTCAGTCGCGCGCTGAGTTTCCTCGAGCCCTCAGAAGTTTTTGAAGTGTCCGGTGTTGCGGTGACACGCGCATCTCCCCGCGGTGCTAAAGGAACGGAAGGAGGCGATTTGCGTGTTTGTGCGGGATGAGAAACGTGCGGGTCTGAGGAGATCTCATCTCTGCTGGAAAACAGTAAGTCCGACTTCATCTCTGAATAAATAAGTACATATTTAATAATATAAAGTCTTTACAGTAAAGTGGATTTGATCTTCTCATCACTTTTACACTAGTTATTATATGTATTGTAATCTTTCCTTTTACTCTAACATATTAAAGTCTCATTTTTGTCACATTCATATAATCCTCATTGATATTAATCTACTGAAGCTGCTATTTGCATTCCCTGCAAATACATTTTCTAACATAACAGGAACCACAAGCTTTACTTTGACTTCGTTTCAGGGTTTTAAGCTCATATCAAGATAAACAATTTCATATCAGTAGAACTATGACCATAAATGTCACATTATTACATCTTAAGTTTAAAGACTCCTGAGGGAAGCTTGTGATTCTATACTCGTCTTTATGGGCAGAGAACAACTGGTACTGGATACACATTTTTAAAACTCTGAAGAAAAGCAATAAACATATTATACATGTAGTACTTTGTTATATAACTATTGAAGAAAATTACAGATGGGATCATTCTTATTGTTGTTTTATTGCCCAGACACATCAACCTAGAACAAAGTGTTTTATTCAGTGAATGTTTACTTGCCTTCAGTTTGGTTGAAAAGCTTTAGCCTTTATAATAAGGTTTTTTATTTGGCTTGTTAGTAAATTATTTTAAAGAAGTGATATATTAAATCTTCAGTTTTGGTTCATCCTAATAAAAACGGTCACCCTTGAAAAAAGGCGTCTTACTGTGAACTTTTAGTTTCTTGACATCTATTTGGATTTTATGGAGTAAAGATTGATCTATTAACATAGGCCACCAGTAAACTGCTTTCCACCAGTACAAATCTGTGTGTTGGTAGAAACTCTCCTCTTGTTGGTCACATATCAATTATCCCACCCTGTGTAATGTGTGAGTGTGATTCTGAGACGCGGAGGTTTTGACAGATGCTGATCAGAGACGCAGCAGGTGACGCACAGAAATAAGACCTCATAAGGTCCAGAGGAGAATTTATGTGGCGGAAAGATGAAAACCTCTGTAAGGGGAGACATGTGGACAGGTGGACGGAATAAATCTGCGAGGGAAAAATTGTTTGGTACTTGTGGAAGATCTCTTGCTGCTGTTCAGAAGAGCCGGGACAGATTTATACTGGTGACCACTCGGTGACACTTTCCTCTGTGCAGGAGAAAACATTTAGCAAACACGAGACCAAAAAACTGGAGGTTAGAACGCAACATGTTGTAAGTGAGAGCTTCTCTGTGTCCTGTACCTCAAAGTTCAAGCTGGTTTGAAAAGACAAATTAAATGATTGAAACTCGTCCAGAGAAGCTTGAAAAGTATTAAAACCCGAGACGACTCATTATGAGCGGCACATGTGTGATTATATGCATGTGCAGGTTTCACATTCTCTCCAGCTGTCAGCCAGTCGCTAGTAAATCATGTTTTAATTCCATCGCGCTTGCAGCTATTCTGGCAGCGATGAATCAAACGCAGTAATGAGTGTGGCTGGAATCAAACACACTGTGACAGCAAACAATACAGCTGTTTAAATCATAAAGGGATGATTTATACACGGACATGTCGTCTGAATACTCCCTCAAGATGGGAGGTGATTCCTCTGTCTCTGCTAAATACAGATATTTCACCTGTTATCCTTCATTAAGCGACTTCATTTAATTTCCCCCTCAGGTTGAAGAGTCTGAGCTGATCCGTCTTCCTGAAAAAAGCTCAACCAAAATGGAGATTTTCTGTGTGTGTTTGTTTCTGAAGCTGCTCCTGATGTCCGCTGCTGCCAGGGGTGAGTAACAGAAGCACTGGTTTCAACAGAGACACGAAACAAGACGGTCATTATCATATTGTCAGGGAAAATAATGGATGTATCATTATTCTGCAGTGCTTGCAAAAAAAAAAGCTTCTTTGTTTAACATTTGAAGCGTCATGTTCAGTTGTTGGATCCTCGCTGTGTTGCTGCTGCTGCTGTTCCAGCCCCAGGAGTTGTTTTTGTTTTTACATAGTGTGGTTTTTGAAATGTTGTGGTTTGACTCCTCTGACTGTCTGAGGCCAGAAGCATGATGGGAGGACAATAGTAGATCAGGGACAAACTTCAATTGTGTCTTTTCTACCACTTTTTAAAAACGGAAACTTTAATAACTGACGCATTAGACACGTGGCCTTGGATGAACTTCAACTTTTTTTTAGATCAGTCCTTGAACTTTGACTTGGTGTTCCGCAGCGTTCTGCTCTTGGCAGGTCGTCTCGATCCTACCTGGAAGTGGTGTTTGCTATTTTGCAAAGATTCTGTCTTGTTTGCTGTCGAGCGGTGATCCTAATTTGTTTTTCCCACCCGAGCCGTGCTGGCAGGTCAGAGTCTACATCTGGCACCACACACACCAAAAGCCTGTCTGACCTTTTAAGCCTTCAAATCTGTCACCACACAACATACGATTTATAATGCGGCCAAGTCAGCAATATGAATAAACTGTAGTAAAAGTCCAAATATATGGAAATGTTGTATATTATGGTATACTGTATAAATAAGATATTTAAGGTATATTAAATCATGCTGAATTTCTACTCTAACTCAGTACTTACCCATCCAACAGCACTAGTCTGTCTCTAGCTGAGGCTTCAATGCTTTTTACGCCTGTTTATAGTTTTTTTTGGTAATTTTTACTTTCTCTTGTTGAGGGTTAAGGACAGAGGATGCCTATGAGACAACTTGTGATTTGTGAATATTGGCTATACAAATAGAATTTGATTGATTGATTGATTGAGAATACTGTCATGTTTGAACGAATACCATAACTGCGTGGAGTACTAGTGCCCTTTCAAAACCTGCCTGCTTGGAATGGGTTGTTTTCTTGGCCTGTGGTGATGCTGGTTGCAGCCTTTCTCTCTGGAGCTGATACAAGGTGAAGAGCTGCTGGAGGTCCAACAGAACCTGAGACTGTTCCACTGCTGCTGCACAAGGAGCTGTAAGAGGAAGAACCTTGAGCTGGAGAGTCAGAGGTCGTTGTTATGAACATGGCTGTTGTGGTGATGATGAGTCCCTGCTGCCGCTGCTACAGAATGATGGGTGCCATAGATTACTTTTAAGTTATATGTGTAGTGAGCAATGAGTAACAGTGCTGTGGACAAAAATGTAACTTTTCAGATTTCAGTTAGTTTTCCGTTAGGCAGTATTCAGTTTTTGAACAGCCCCACATGGAGGTCGTTGATTAGGATCATCAACAGCTCAGTTCCCTCAGCACGCTAACTAACATCAGAACAAAAAACAACAACAACAACAACAACAGCCGCACGCAGATGAGAACGATCACCACTCAGCCGGCATCATGGGCCGACAGTCACAGAGTTGGTGCCAGTTCCCTAGATCACACCAGTGATGGGTTTCCAGTGGGAACAAAGCTGCATTCAGTGAGGCCTGTGTGCAGACACGGGGCTGAAAGTAAACACAGGGTCATAGACCGCAAAGAGATCAGATTAGATTAGCCTATTAGGGAAGTTTGCTGTGCAATGCCACAGCATTTCCTCCCCCTCACTGCCTGCAGTCCGTCGACTGAGCCGGGCAGAGAGAGGCACTGGAGGTGTGGGAGAATGGAGGAGAGAGGAAGGACGAGTGGAGGAGAGGAATAGAGGATATAGGCCATTAGAGGACAGGAGTTATAATTGATGATGAAAGAGAAAGAAGGGAAGTAAGAGGAAATAGAGAGGAAGTAGAGAAGGAAGTGTATCACAGGAGCGACTGAGGGAGAAAGGACAGGAGAGGGTGAAAAGGACACGGGGAACAAACTGTCATTGTTTAGCTACTAGAAGCTGCAGTTTATCTAGTTAGAGCCTGGACCTGGTTTGTTTCTCTTGGTGAGGGTCCAGGATCAGTGTTTGAGCAATTTAACCAAAGTTACTGTGGAAATCAGTTTTCAGAAATGCAACAAAAAAGCTTTGTTTGTCTCCACGTTTGCATGTTTAGTGGATCTTGTGCCTGAGGTTCATACCATGTTACTGTGGATCTGTGGTTTTGAGTAATGCAGCGTGTCATTGGTTCTCTGTAGCTCATCTTTGACATCCCTTGTTTACAGTGTAATATCGTACAAAAGAGGAATCATTCATCTATTAATACCATAAATCTGTCTTTTGGTGGAACGTACATCTCAAGAGCTATTCTTCTTATCCCCTTCAAACTCTTTTGAATATTATTACAGTTTTTTTTTAAATCCTAAAAGTTGAAATCAAACAAAAGTTGCACAAAATGCCACAAACTCCACTTTATTCCTCAGAGAAGCTTTCACTAATTCAGGGGGCCACATTAACGAGGTCACGGTGGAACTGAATAACCTTTAGCTGCGGTGGGAGTTGCCAAGTGCCACCACTGTGATCGACCTTAAGCCACTGAGCAGCTTTACCATACGAGTAGTCCCAGGCTTTGTTCTGTGACACCAGCACGATATATGTTGAGGAACAAACCACAAGTCTGCAGCGTCCCACTATGGCTGGAATACAGTAAATAACCCCGTGAATGTCAGGAGGACAAAAACCGAGCGTATATCAGAGTGTTTACACTGAAGATCCCCAGAAGACGGCCTCTAGGAAGCAGGGCGAGTGTCTCGGGCTCTCAGCAGGGTGTGGGCCAAATGTTAGAGGAGAGAAAGGAAACTCAAATCCAAGCCGAGGCAGATTTTTATCTTTTTGTTCAGGACTGGAAGTTCAACCAGTGATTGGATCGCTCACCACAGTCATATTCACTTAATTGAAGCTGAATAGAAAAGTCATTCAGATCTAGTGGTGATTACAGTTTTCCAGTCTCTAGTACCAAAATTCTAATTTAATTTCAGATTGATTATATTGAAAACTTTTACATGGCTGGACTTCTCCACTGCACTCTAAGAAAAGGCCGAATCAGTTCATCGGTCACTTGACGATCACCCAGATGAATATGCAAACTGCAGCGAAAGGGTTTGGCTCCCGGGCAGCTGCACAAACAATGAACAGTGAAACGTGAAATATCAGAGGACAATCCAGGACATTTCAAAATTGAAAATGCTTTTATTTCCACGGAGCTCTCGGTTGCAGTAAATATAAGGCAGCCATTGTACATGTATCCAGGAAGTTATGTCTCTGAAATGAGAAGTATGGTTCGCTTCAGTGAAATGGCAGCAGCGCGGCCCTGAGTCGAATTGATAGACCCCCGAGAACAGTTTGAAAGGCTGTTACTGGAAGTTACGTTTCCCTGGGTGTCCTCGGAGTTGAGTGTTACATGGCAGCGAAGTCGGTTTTCCACCGTTAGCGCTGATCGGCCAGTGGAAGCAGGGAACCTTGGAACGGCCGAGGGGTTTTCGCTGGACCTCACGGCACGGCACGGAGATAAAGAGAAAACTGAGGAGAGGAACAGGACAGAGAAAGAGAGAGAGAGAGAGGGGAGGATATACAGGTGAAGAGAAAGAGAAAGGAGAGAAACAACAGAGCGCAGACATGACACAGAGAGGAAGACAGGCAGAGATAAGCCCGGCAATACACAGAGAGAAACAGAAATAGATGAAGACGCAACATTTATGCCTTTATTACAGCAGATGTCACATAAACTGCTCCCCAGAGGCTTACACAACCGCACTGTTTGAACTGGTGTCTGGGGCCTGTGTGTGTGTGTGTGTGTCTGCGTGTGTGTGTGTGTGTGTAGTTGAGCATGAGACTGAGCAGCTGAGAGATTAGCATTCTCCTCTGTGGGTTGAACTGCACTGAGCTCGAGTACAGGGGTCAAACACTGGTGGTAAAGTCACAGTGCATTCTGGGATACCTGCTGCTCTGGACGTATGACTTTGTTCCCGTTTGGAACAGATACTTTTAGGTTGCTTGATTGCTTTCTCATCGAGAGGCTGGTAAAAACTTTGATTGCACTTCTGTGTCTGTGAGATAAATATGAAGCTGCCACCAGGAGATGGTTCATTTAAAGAAGGATAACAAGCCTCCAGGCAGCTACAGGCCGTTATGTGAGGGACTATATCTTGGCTCGGAGCAGTGATTTTCTGCGTCATTGCTTTCTGCACATAATCCCTCGTATAACAACAACCTGCTGGGGGTTTTCTTTTGTGCATAAGAAACAAATCTAGTTTAATGTGTTGATCATCATTTCCAGTCTTTATGCCAAACTAGGATAACTGTCTCTTGGCTGTAGCTCTCTACTGAATGCACAGATGTGAGGGTCTCAATCCTGTAAAGAAAGAAAGGAAACTTTAATAGCAACATCTACAGATTCTGGAGATTGAAATGCAGCTGCAGGTCAAGGCCAGAGCCTCGAGCTCCTCTGCTGCCATTGGCCACCAGTCCCTCCGCCATGTTTTGCTACGATCACCTTGAAGATCCAAACCATACAACTAACCATCCGGGATTGAAACCAGTATTCGTATTATCCCCAGTGACATCCTTACAGGATTCCAGCAGAGTTTAGTTTTCTCTGCTTTTACCTGTGATGTTGAAAAGACTTGTTCACATCTTTCTTAGCTTCCTCCTCCAGCCGCACTCTGCCTGGAAGCAAACAGAGAAAAGAAAGGATATACCCAGAAATCAGTTGATGAGTGTGGGTTGTTTACATGGTTTCCTGATGCTCTGCTCTGTCCAAACAAATGTAATGTTTTCCAGGTGATGTTGCTCTATAGACCACCCGTCATGTGCGGGGCAGAGACAGGAACAGACGCGGAGATGAGAGGGTTTTTATTTGTTGTTCTACGAAGTGTCGAAGGGCCACAAACATTAAAAAGGCATCTTCATTGCACCGACGCTGCCAAATCAGGGATGCACATGGAGGAGCAGGAGAAGAGACACACACAGAGAGGCACTGGGGAGCGTAAACAACCGCACACACAGATGCTGGAAATGTATACAACCATAAATATGAGTAAACACATGTAAGCGTGCACACACAGACACAGACACACACAAATGCACACATACACACATACCGCAGTAACTTAACAACCTCCTGTCCCACACACTCATGACTGGGGAATGTAATTAGCAGGCCAACACTAACAATGATATGTAGGAGAGAATTGTCGTCGGGCACAAAGAACAACGGATCGACAGTAGAGCTTGAAATGTTTCAGAAAAGTAAAGGAGGGCTACAGAGAATCATTAGTTTTACTTATTATTATTGTCCTGATTTAATTGAGTGTTCGGTAAATGAAATATCAGCAAACTGGGCAAGATTCCAAATTCCCACGAACTCAACTAATTTGTACGAATGCTTTGCTTGGTCTAACCACCGGAATCCTAACATGCAGCTTGTAGACAAGGAAATATTTACTGTTGAGAAGGTGGAACCATTATTTAGTCATTTGTAGATTAAAATTCTTTGGGTTTCAGACTTTAAAGACGTCACAGTTGGAAACACTCAGTTTAGTGGTAGTTTACTAAAAAGGCTTCATTTTTATACATTATGTCAATTCTAGATGTTTAAATTAAACCCATGTTATTGTGTTTAAAGGAAAACAAACTAAAATTTACATTATTTTACTGAGTATATTTGTAACAGTAGTATTTGCACATCTCTCCACTTGGAGAACGGAGACAGAGGCGGATGAGCAGAGCAGCATCTTGATTCCTCGTAGAGTAAACGACTGCATACCACAGACAGATGCTTGAAACTGCCTCGTAGTGACCAGACCCACTCATCAGTAAATCTCCTCTGCTCCGCTCCCCTTGTTTGAGCAATGCAACGCGTCCTAAATCACAGCTCACCATCGTAAACGCCATTTGACAGACTGATAGACTCTATATGGCCTGATGGGGATAATGGGCATCTGGCTGCTGGATCCAGGCTCCATCATTACTGGTGTTAGTCATCGTTAAGGTTTCCATTTT
The DNA here is from genome assembly GCF_947347685.1 of Pleuronectes platessa. Lineage (NCBI taxonomy): Eukaryota > Metazoa > Chordata > Actinopteri > Pleuronectiformes > Pleuronectidae > Pleuronectes > Pleuronectes platessa. The sequence goes on from NC_070633.1 coordinate 23,709,118, forward strand.
CCACAGAAAAGCCATTTTACTAAAGCATGAGGATCAAAAATGAAATTTCAAGAAAGAACATTTCTATACCTTTTACCTTATATCAAATAAAACTCTTAATTCTGCCTGTTAACTGGGAGGTGCAGTAGATAACTCATTCTTTTCGGTGACCAACCTAATCTTTATTGTGTGGTGATAATCTTTTTGTCTTTTAAATGACAGAAAAGCTGAAATCTCCAGTGCGTGTGTGTGTGTGTCTGCTGATTACGTGGTGATTATGAGACAAAGGGCGGCTTCAAAGAGCCCAGATGACGCTCTGAGTTCCTCTTGTTAAATCCTAATGTCAGGACCAAATGTTGTCTCTCCGGCTATTTGCACAAGAAGAGCTGTCGTCCCAATGCCCCAGAATGCAACTTTCCACTTTAAATCTAAAGTCTTCTCCTTTTTTATATGTTTTACTTGAGGTTTAGATGAAATATTTGAGATATGATGAATCCAGAGTGAGACGTTCAAAACCATTTTCTCTTCTAACCTATATTTACAAAGTTTAATTTTTTTTTTTAAGTATTCATTGTGCATTGTGTGCTCTTAGAATTTATCCTGCACTGACATGAAGCCATTTGCAGGAAACCGATTTGTCGAGCTCAAGGCCCAGCCCCCCCCCCCCCCCCCCCCCCCCCCTCTTTTTACCCCTGCTTTACAGGGCCTGTTAATGTTAGAGGCTATTAGCCCACATTTAGATAAAGTCAACGTTTGCTTTGACATCGCTAATGGCGGGGTGGTAATGGGGTTGTCTGGACTGTCTCTGTGGGGGTTGTCTGTGTGTCGGGGTGATGTGAAGATGTGACGTGTGTTTGTGGAGGTGGGGGGGAGCGGGGGGAGGCAGCAGAAAGAAACAGGAGGAGATAGGATATCAAAAGAGAGGCTTTTGGGAGAGAAATGGTGAGAGACGAGGAAAGAAAGGCTAAAAGGAAGTGACCCTAAACCTCAGGCAGACTCAAAATTCATCCGCCCTGTCTGATAGTATCACATGTTCTCTATCGAACTGGTTCTACTCTTGATTTAAGCTGGAGGATGCTACAATGAACTGAAGACTCCATGTTTTTATAGATAGAGATTCAGGCTTTAACTCTAAAAGTTTTAGGATGTCCACAAATAAAGAAAAGTTCTGTCTGTTGCCACAATGTTTGGCTACATGAGTTTATACCTAAAGGCATTAGAAAGAGTTATAGAAGCTGCAAACAAAGTATATATGCAAAGTATATGTAATGCTCATAACAGTATATTTGCAGGGGTTATAGTCATGTTATTGTTAGAGCAGGTTAGAAAATTAAGAGTACGAGTTTCTTATTCATAATTTTCTCCTTCAATCCTCAAATATATGTTTTTCCTTCTAGTCTCTGCAGGTTTGACTTCTTCCCCTTTTTAAATATGACATGTTGCACATACGTCCTTCTCCTCCACTCCTCCTCGTACTCTTTCCTCCCCAGCTTTTGTGTCTCCTCTCTCCTACATAGAGCTGTATTGTGTGGGTCGTGGCGCCACAGTGCTGTATTGTGGTCTCTGTGGGTTTGGGGTATGTTTGGTCAGTGCTACAGCACAGCGGGTCAAAGGGCAGCCTGTGGATCAGGGGAGGGGAGGGGGGTCAGGGACAGGGTCTATGTGTGTGTGTGGAGGGGGGGGTCAGAGAAACCACATGCCCGCACCGGAGGAGACTGCAATAACACACCAGGAACCCCACAGGACAACACACACTCTGCTTTCACTGCTTTATCTACTCCCTGTGTCTCACTCGCCCTCAGGTCAATCACTTCATTGTCATGTATGACAGAATCACACTAATTAACACATCCAGACTCAACTTAATGACCTATATTGGTATATTTTTTAAACCAAATATTGCATAGAACAATATGAGATTTAATAGATTGATTTTATTGTGGAGCTTTTGATTTCCAGTATTTTATCATATAGTTGTTTTTATATTTATATTTCCCTTGTAAATCTTTTTCAAACAGGCACAATACACAAGACAATACATTTCCTGAGTCTTGAATCCTGAATATCTGTAAACTTTAAGTACTTCAGTAAATGTTACTTTGGAAAATCGAGCAGATTAAAGCAAATGTAAAAAGCCCGGGAGCATGTTATTCTGTTCCAGGTCACTTTGGTTAATCACCACTTTTCACTCAATGGTAGGAAAAGATGGGAAGGATGGAGTTAAAGCTGGTCTACAGGGAGGTCTGTGTGAGTGTCAGTCACCTAATTGTCTGTACTGTTCTGCCTTTACATCTCACCTCCTCTCTGATCTGTCTGTTCTCTTTGTCGCTCTCTATCTCCCTCTCTGACAGTTTAAGTCCTCTGCCACTTTCTTTGTCTCCGCTGGTTTCCCTCTCTCGCTCTCTCTCTCTCTCTCTCTCTCTTGTCTGCCCTTCAGCTAGACCCTTTCCAACTGTTTTTTCTGAACCTCACCTACCACACACACACACACACACACACACACACACACACACACACACACACACACACACACACACACGTAGACACACACAGTCTCCAGCTGTTATTCCTGATGGCGTTACAAATGAGATGCTGAAAGGTGATCGCTGCGACAGGAGACGTAGACCCTCTGTTTTCTTTGGGCTTTAGCTTGTCAGATTGGGTCTGTTGAGGGGGTGCGGGTGCGGGTTGGCGGTTGGGGGGGTGGAGGTGATGCAGTTCTCAGGGCAGCTGTGTGTTTGTGGGTAAGTGTGTGGCTGTGTGTGTGTGTCATTGGCCGTGATAGACTGACCGACAGACACACACACACACGTCCAACCCTAAAACCTAAAAATACCACCATTGTGACCCGAGCCCTGAATGTGATTGACATGTTATGGACAGTGAGCCACGCTCTCGTCCTATTGGTTGTTTACGAGACGCTCAGGTGACCTTCAACCTCGGGAAGTGGAGGCTGATCAGGGGCAGGATGTTAAGGCAGGCGGCTTTAGGAAATACTTTTTGTAAGCTGTTGCTGTAGGTGGACACACTTGAGTTCTTGTTTGTCTCAATTCAAACGTTTACTCTCACAAAATGAACACACACTTTACTTGATTATGTGGTAGCAGGTTTCACATATCAGTTTGCATGAATTAAAGGATTCACAAGTTATTCTCCAGGAAATTCTAGATATTATGTCTCTCTCTTGTTTTTCTCTGCTGTTTCCTTTCCACTAAAGCAGGAAACCCACTTAAAGTCTGTTTTAAAGAGACTTTATATCAATGGACACAATGGGCTCAGAGACTGTTTGGGGTTGGTCTTCCTTCAAGATCAGAAAAAAAACTTTAAACATGGCACCAAGTGGAAAACCGCGACACACGAGGAGACACAAATGCACTCTTCTTTCTCCCCAGTGCCAGCTGTCAGTGTGGAATCCATACTTCAGGGGGAATGTGAGAGGACTGTGAGAGTTGTGGGGGTGGGAACTCTGGTGGGGACATATACCAGTGTATGTGGCTGTGTGGCCAAAGAAGGGCATTCTTGTCATCTGGTTTTTACTGATTATTGATCTTTCCTTTCCTTCAAAATGAAATATAACCTAATATTTGTCTGTGTCCAAATACCTGTTTGTATGACATTGTGTTTGTCACCATCGCAAGTAAAAAACTATTATAGTTGTTTTGTACATACACAATCCCATTTAGGGGATCATTGTTCAAATCCAGCTTGACCTTCAGATGAGATGAAATCAAATAAGATAAGATTACGTTTTATTATCAGAGTTATCTTCCTACAGAAACCAACAGAAACCATTTAACCAAACAACAAAGCACTTATTGAATCTCACATTCTGATTAAGTGGCTTCTGTGGAATCAATATTATCACTCCTCTAATATTCATACCTCAGTCCTTACATGGAAACTTGTTGAATCTTTCTGTAAAAGCAGTTATTATGAATAAAAGTTGATTAAAATCGAACTTTGGAAACTTGGATTTTGAAGGTTTGGCTTTGCCGTTACAAAATCTGGCCTTAAATTTTGTGAACTTAGTTTTTTGGCATACATTGGTCCATCCTGGAAGAGGGACCCCTCCTCTGCTGCTTCTCCTGAGGTTTATTCCTTTTTTAAACGTTTTATTTTAAGAGTAACTACTTTTCCGACTCAAGGGTCTGAATGTGACGATCCTGTTTGCTTCACACACTTTAAAGCACTTTGAGTTTTGACTCAAAATGTGTCACCAACGCAGTAGAATCTCAGCTCACATAGACAGCAGCCGAAAAGCCACCAGTTCCCCTCCTGGAGCCGGACACAGTGTGATTCAACTCTTTCAGGACTTCACATGCAGCCAAAGTAGACAGAGCATCCTGCGTTGATTATTGTTAATAATTTGAGAAGCAGCACAGAACTGCATGACTGGCATTTCTTGCATTTTTCCCGAAGCAACAGGCAAAACATTGACCAGATCTGTCGAAAAATTACAAAAACAGAGTATCTGCAGATATCGGTTACAGCTGCGGTGAAGTAACCCGGGACGTTAAGCCCCTGCCAGTAACACACGGTGCCGACGTACAGCCTGCAGACCAGTTAGCTGCGTTAATTATTTCCCAGTGCACTACACTTCATCACACTGGTCAGCTCAGCGCGCACGTATTATCCGGAGGTAATCCCTCTGTTGTGCTGGCTCCGTTATCACACCAGGATACAACGGGCCTATTCTTCCACACGTAATTAACAAAGGTGCTTATGTGCTGCTTTCTGGGATTTAACTGTTGTGGTGGTGGAGCTTTAGGGGAGGCAGTGGGACCCGGTGGAAAATGGCGGAGGAGGAGGGGGAGAGGAAAGCTCGCAGATCAGCGGTGCAGCCGAGCTTTCAGACTTTAGGTGTGCAGCTTTCACCACACTGGATTACTTGTGGTTACTTTTAGTTGAGAGGGAGAAAGTTTGGGGTTTATTCTGGCAACTGCATGTCGCCCTCAGTGGTAGAAAGTAATGTGATTTAACACTTGTTAATACACATGTCCACAGTTTGTGTGTATCTAATAAAGACTTGTGTAATAGTGTCAACAACAAAAAGGTCTTGACATGATTTATTATGATGGCCGAGCCACACCCTCAGATTTAGCTCTAAACTGCTTTTACGCTTTCTCCGGAGGAGTGTGTGAATGTACATGTCAGATTAAGAGCCTCAACTCACGAGGCAGCCTTGGGGTCAGATTTTGACGCAAAGGTTAAGGTCAACAGATTCTAGAAGCAAGATCAAGCAACTTTGTCTTAAACTGATTTTTTAAAAAGTAGCGTAATGTTGTTGTCTGCGTTTTCTTTTATTGTGACACACACACACAGTGACACATGTGCAGAATGATGAGAGGAAAAAACAAGTGCAAGAGCTGAAGAGAACATGAGGGAGGCAGACTGAGGTAGAGATTAGTCCACACTGACAGCCACAAGTAACATGATGACTGATTCATTTCAGCCGGTTTTCTGGAATCGCCTGTGAATGCGTGTGTGTGCTTTGAGTGTGTGTGTGTGTGTGTGTGTGTGTGTGTGTGTGTGGTGTGTCAATCAACACTTCACAGGCTCTGTTCCCAGATTGCCTTGTGTATCTTTGCCAATTCTGCATGTGACACACACACACACACACACACACACACATATGTAATGTTATGATCAACCACTGATTCTTTTTGCTTCTCACACGGATGAACAAGAGTTTTTCTGTTCTTGATGAGTCTTAATGGATCCTCGTCCCTCACAAACCTTCTGGTGGTGAAACTACACGAATCGTGTGGAGACATTTAATCACTTTCCAAATCCAACAATCCACCACTTCACATAGCGATCAGCCAGATGTGCAAATGTGAGGAGCAAGTCAAAGCAGTTTTTAAACTTGTCTCTCTAACTGGGTTTTTATAGTACTCAGCTTTTACACGAATGTGAGTTCGGACCGTCCAAAATGATTTATTTTTGTATTACTTTGATATGCCAGTGTCACAGAAGCATTATTACTCACTTCCCAAATCTGTCTATAATATCGTTATTTATTCAGGTGAATCCTGTTTAAAGAGAGACTTGAATTTGCATAAAGTATCAATCAGTAAAATATATTAATGCAAATCCAATGATCTTATGATGTACTGAAACATTTTCTCTGATCATAATCAATCATTAGTTTAAGAAGCTGTGAAACTCTCCAACATGTTTTAATATCCAAGATTAAATCCTCATGAAAAATGTTAAACACATCTTTTATAGAGGTTTCCTACATCTGAGGGATCTAATGGGGCCTCAAAGGATTTTACCTGATCACTGTCGACGCTCATGTGGCATCAGGTGACAATGAAAGAAACACAAGCTTTGACTCCCTCAGTTTTTACTTGTGTATCAATGATGTGTGTGCAGGTTCAGTCCCGTGTGAGCTGCATGTGAAGGGGTTATAGGTTGAAGTTTGTGTAAAACGTCTTCATTTTGCTGATAGATTTGTACGTCAGTCAACAAAAAGAGATGTAGGTTAAGCACATGCAGTTGCACACACACACACGCACACACACACACACACACACACACACACACACACACACACACACACACACACACACACACACACACACACACACACTTTATTCCTCTCTCTCACACACACAGTTGGCTAAGGAAAGACAGTGACCTGAGCTGAACAAATGGACTTAGTCACGGCTGAGGATTGGTGTGGAATGTGGGAGGGGGCGTGTGCGTGTGTGCGTCCACGTGTATGTGTGTGTGTGTGTGTGGGTTTGTGTGTGTGTGTGTGTGTGTGTTACATGCATGCTTGGAATGTCTAACTCTCCACCCAGTGAACCAGAAAACACAGGTGGAGGAGAGAAGGAGGAAATACAGGAGGAGGATGGAGGGAGGAGAAGGAGGGAGGACTGGGTTATCACACGCAACAACAAGTGTGTAAAATGGATGAAGTGTTGATTACTCATTAACTAATTAACTCTTCAGTCTTCTTTGCTTGTTTGTTATTAGTGCTTCATTTGTTTTTTTTCTCACTATTAGAGACTTAAATAAGGTTTTACTTACTTAACATGCAGAACTTAAAGACATAGATTGTGCCTGATTGCATGTAAGAGGTCAAAAGTGTGGCTACATTCTATCAGGCTTGATGCCAGTAAAACGAAAACACAACAAATCTGGAGAAACACATGAACGTGCACGGAATATGTTTCAGAGCAGAAAGTTATTCTGCGTTGATCTGCATGAAGAACGGGTCACAGCACCGATCATTACACAGCTTCCTTCAGAGTCCCCTCCCCCAGGTTCCCTCTCTGAGATTAACAGGTCATGTTTGGCCCACATCAAAAATTCAGCCAATTAGAAAACGGTTGTTACAAAACGTAGCTGCACCTCCTGAACCACAGCCAACCACCAGAAGGTCCAGGAGTCTGAAGGTTCCCAGTTCCTTTCCTGCTCTTAGGCATTTCTTATTAATGGTTGTTTATGTTAACAGACGAGTTTAAGTTGTGGCTGAAATATAAAACTAAAGATTGTTTCCTTATTGTGTAATGAAACATCGTTCATTAAAATGAATGATCCAAAAGAAGAAAAAAAACACACACATTGAAGCCAAGGTGAACATTTTTAAAGGATACCTCCTCCTATACAGTTGAATATCATAAAACCAAATTTAATTAAACCCTCAACACAAAAGTCTCTGCTCCCGTTGATTTATTCTTTTCATTTCTATTTTCACTCCAGACGATTTATATCTTATCTACGATTATTTAACTGCCTCGAGAGTAGCTCCGTCCATTCAGGCGCTTATAAAATCAGTCTCCTGCTTTATATGTGCTAGGTCAATATGAAAGACCCGTAGCTTTATCACTGAAGGGCACCACAGCACGTCTCTCTCTGTGTGTGTGTGTGTGTGTGTTTTCAGTGCTGTTAATGTGTAACAGTGTCTGCCTCCAGAACGCTGATAAAAGTCAGGTCGAGGACACCGGTCGCGGCTCCTCGTGCACACAAACATCCACACACACTCAAGAGTGTTAACTACTTCTTATCTCGCACCAGCTATGTCTGGCCTTATCTGCAAGGCACGCGGCGCTCTGCATGCACACACACACACACAGACACACAAACACATAAGATGCACACCCACAATACAAATGTATGCATTTACCATTTTGTTGAGGGCAGTAAATTGTCGTTAAATATAAAGGTTTGCCACCAAAAAAAAGGGAGGCTTGAAATGTCGGCCACTGCCTTGTTCAGGGTGACATCGCTAACCTGTCTCCACTGTGGTAACCTGACAGTGACGGAATAAGTAGATTGACCCCGACCTCCGACTTCACCCATATGTTTAACAGCACCTGCAGCAGCTGTAGTTTTTTGGGGGGGAGACTTTTCAGTGTGTTAAGTGTCACAGGAAAAGGTAAACATCAATGAAACGGTGAAGCTGTTTCAACATCAGCATTTCTGCATCTTCTGCAAATGTTTTATTCACGTCTCCTAAAAGACCTTAAATGTAAAACGTGAAATGCTAAGAATTGAACATGTTCTTCACCAGTTTCCTGATGTAATTACATTATATTTGAATACCTATGCATGGATATAAAGAGTCGATCTGAGCATTTTACTTCTTTTATAATTGTCTCTTTATTATAACAGTGTTTATATTTTAATATCTGTAGCTGCACCAATGACTTGTGCAAAGAAAGACAAATGTGAATATAACGTGACAAAGGATTTCAGATTGTACTTGGCAAATTGTCCTTATTGGAAGGTTTTCCTTTTACTACAGTGAATGATTCATTTTCATAAATCTGTGTGTGATTCATTTTAAGGGGGGGGGGGGGGCTGGTATTCAAAATGGTTCGTTGCATTTTGCTGGCCAGGAAGTAAACTGAGCAGATTAATGTTTTGCAAAGTATAAAACCCCGACAGGAAAAGGTCTGTGGCCCATTTTGCACTTCACCCTGCAGGTTTCAGAGGAGGTGAACACTAAATGTTAACTTTGGAAAAACATCTATGTGGTCATTTTATATTATTATTAAACTCTAAACTGTTTATATATGAGAGGTTTTACTTCTACACGAGCAACTAAAGTTTCCCCCTCCATGCACAGCAGCTTCTTTGGTAGGTTTCCTGTAAATAACAGCCCTGGGAGAGATTTTTTTCACTGGAAGGTAAACTTAATTTATTCTTTTTAAACTTTATTTCTGTGAACTTGTTTAACTTCAGGGGGTTATGATGCAGCTAAGTTTAGCGCCGTATGTCTTATACGTCAGTAATTGGCTGTGGATCAGGACGTCTGTTCCATGTCTGTCTCAGGTCTTATATTGCCTTAAAACGTAACCCAGTCCCAAGCCTACATACACACACACACACACACACACACACAGACACAGACACAGACACACGCACACGCACACACATTGAACTGGAATAGTACTTATGGCCTTTAACCTACTTTCAGCCCCAGCTGGCCCCCTTTCCTCATTTATTTGGTCTTTTCCACTCCCCCCCTCCCACTTAACGGAATATAATGTGATTATCTTCATTTCCCCCCCATTTCTTAAATCCCATTATCTATTTGCCAAAGATGATCCCAGTTGCAGCTCAAAACAAACGATTCCATCTTCAGTTTAAAGAGATTACATCATCAGGCAGTCTCCTCTTTATTTCAACACATGTTTTGTAGTTTGGGGAGTTAAGACGTAGGAAGTGTATTTATAACTTTATCCATAATGTTAAAAACCAACGGCAGGTCCCGTGGATGCTTTGGCAGCTCCGTCTTCAAAGCCGACAGGTGGCATTTTAATATGCTCACTGTCAAATGGTGTAAAACAGGGGTCTCCAACCTTTTTTCAACTGAGAGCTACTTAGAAAAAAATTAAGTGGCCAAGAGCTACTTGCATCACATCGCACATATTTATTAATCAACTGACTTAAGCTTCTGTTTGTACTCGTGTGAAATTGCAATACACAATGCTTATCAAAAATAACTCAACTCTAATACAATAACTTAATAACCCAACATCAAAGGTCCAAGAAAACATTAGTACACTCACTCTTTTTAAAACTTAGTGAGATGACTGGCACTGCATGGAGTCCTTCTGTTTGTACTCGTGTGAAATTGCAATACACAATGCTTATCAAAAATAACTCAACTCAATAACAATAAATCAATAACTCAACATCAAAGGTCCAAGAAAACATTAGTACACTCACTCTTTTTAAAACTTAGTGAGATGACTGGCACTGCATGGAGTCCACCAAAGAGGTGTATGCTGGAGTGTATGCACTCAGGTTCACTCTAATACAGTCATTTAAATGTTCATCTGTCAGTCTTGTTCTGAATTCAGATTTGATGACATTCATGTCAGAAAAAGCAGCTTCACAAAGGTATGTCGAACCAAATAAAGCAGACATTTTAAGTGCTGCTTGGTGAATGTTCTTGTAGTTTTCGGGTCTACAAGGCTCCAGAAATGTTGTGAGTGTTGCTGAGACTTAAGCTGAACATGATTCTGGAGATTTATAACCTCCATCTCCATCTCCACAGGATTGACAGTGAACAGTTCAGCCATCTTTTCTGAAATCTCTGTGATGTCTACCTCCATGAATGGGTTGGCAATGAATGCCACACATGGCTCCAGCTTATCAAAATCATTGAACCTATCCTCAAACTCCTGGCCTAGCTTTGACATGAGGTCACAATATTTATTGACATCCAAAACAAAGTCAGCCCCTGCATGGCTATCTAACATCTTAACTACTGTTGGGAAGTGTTGCAGTCTTTTGTTTTTCAGTTGCTGGAGGTAGAATGACAGTTTTGCTTTAAAAGCCTTAACAGCACTGATCATGTCAGAAATTGTTCTGTCTTTACCTTGTAACTGGGTGTTGAGCTGATTGAGTTTCTCTGTCATATCTGTCAGGAACGCAAGATCAAGCAGCCACTCAGCATCAGACAAAAGTGTAGTGTCCTCCTCTCTTGACTCCATGAAAGCCTTGATTTCGTTCAGCAATGAGCAGAAGCGATGCAGTATTTTTCCTCGGCTCAGCCACCTCACCTCAGTGTGGAGAAGGAGATCACTGTGTTCAGCAGACAGTTCCTGGAGGAGCAGTTTGAAGCTTCTGTGCTGCTTGGCCTTTGCGCGAATGGAGTTGATGATCTTAATGACAGGTGCCATCACATGATCAAATCTCATGACTTTGGCGCATATAGCCTGCTGGTGAATGATGCAGTGATAGTTCACAATTTTAGGAAAGTCCGGGTCGGCCTTGCACAGTGCAATAAATCCTGAGTGGCGTCCTGTCATAGCTGGTGCGCCGTCTGTTGTAATAGACACCAGCTTTTCAATAGGCACGTTATTTTCAACGAAGTACTTTTTCACAACGTTGTAAATATCGACTCCTCTGGTTGTGGTTTTTAGTGGAAGCAACGTCAAAAACTCCTCTCTGGTGGAAGCGTCTTCGAAAACCATCCGGACAAACACAGCCATCTGAGCGGTATCAGCCGCATCCACCGACTCGTCACATTGAATTGAAAACCATTTGCATTTAATCATGTCCCGCTCCAACTGACCCACTGCATCGGCAGAGAGCGCAGACACTCGCCGTGCCACTGTGTTTGCGCCAAGCTGTACATCAGCGATAGCGGACATGATTTCAGTCTTACTTTTATGGTCCTTGAATAATGTGTCGGCCACCGCTGTCATTGCTTCCTTCACCATCCCGCCATCGGTGTATGGCTTCTTGTGCTTTGTCAAAATGTGCGCCACTTTAAATGATGCCTCCGTGGCCGCGTTGGCTTTCTTCGTCGGTCCGATGAATAAACATTGCTGTTTTTTAAGGTTTGCTTTCAGCTGGTTCACTTTCTCAGTCCGTAGAGTGCTGCCTGCTGGAAAATCCCGTGCAAAGTTACCGTGGACTTGAGTGTGGTGGCGCTCCACGTTACCTCTTTTGCCGACCGAAACACTGCTCCCGCATATGAGGCACACACACTTGTCCTTCACGCTAGTAAAGAAGAACTCGCATTCCCACTCCAAATGGAAATTGTATGTTTTCTGCTTTTTTTTGACTTGGCCACCTTGGTTTTCCATCTTTGTTGTTTGTGTAAAGTTCTGCTAATACCACCAAACTCCTCACTTTAGCTTAGCGAGCGTACAACGTCACTCAACGTCACAACGTCACTTTGGCTACATTTACACCGGACACCAATGTGACATATATGTGAACGTAAGTGAGATGAGGTGCATTTACTGTCGTCGGAATATATTTTATTTTTTTATTTTTTTCGGTCAACCTATCAGGCGAGCTACTGAAAACCTGCCCGCGAGCTACCGGTAGCTCGCGATCGACGTGTTGGAGACCCCTGGTGTAAAATGTCATTTCCCCTCCTTCTCCATCCAAAGACAGAAGTAACAGAGAAAACAAGGTTTGGTGTCTTCAGGTTTAAACAAGTCGTGACTGCGAGACGTTAATGGACCGTTCAGGATGTCTCTTCCTCTGTCAATCTCTTTGTCTCACAGGATGTCAAACGTAATACACGCTCATGGAAAGTAAAGCACATTCTGTTGCAGTCTTCATCGCAGGTAGTCATTAAGATGTCAGTTCCTTGTCCAGCCTGCACTTGACCTGCAAATCCCCAATTTTAGCAGGTAGTTGTTTGAGTGGATTAATTCCGTCTCTTGATCCCCTCGTCTCTCCATTCCTGAGCCGTCTGTCTCCATGTGTGCGTCTAACTTTCTGTCTTTCACACACAACTTCGTCTTTCTTCCCTTCCTGTACTTTAATCACTTTCCTTAATTTGGCCCAACGTGTTACTACCCTCACACAAGTGCATAGTGTGCATGATGTGGGTTTTTTCCCGAAAAGCTCTTTACAAGCTTTGAAAGAATGTTCTCGGCTCCAACTGCCCTCAGGTTCTTGGTGGTTTGTGCAGCTTTACGGTCTCAGTTTCCTCAAAAACCTTGTTCCCACTTTCCAGTGTTGGACAATCCTCCATCTTTCCTTTATGAAATGAAACTGGTGCAGTGTTTATTTTGGGACCTGAGGCTGGAAGCAGTTTTATGAATCTGACTTTTAAAGGTGCATGAATGAACCTCAGTGCGTCGGCTGTGAGATAGAACTTCAGGTTGTAGCTGCACCGACGAGTTGTGGGCGTTGAGATTTAATTTGATTCTTTAACTGTGAATCTACACATTTTTTCCCACAGTGTGAAACAGCAGATTGTTTCCATCAAAGCAGTTTCCTCTTGTCCAAGTTGAGTAAATGAGTCGTTTTCATAAATCTTCTCCGTGATTCATTTGAAGGGGGGGAGGGGGGGGGGGGGGGTGGCATTAGAAATGATTCATTGCGTTTTGCAGGCCAGGAACTAAACTTAGCAAATTTATTGTTCTTGCAGAGTATAAAACCCGACAGGAAAAGGTCTGTGGTACGTTTTGCACTTCACGCTGCAGGTTTCAGAGGATGTTTAGATCAAATGTTAACACTGATATCTGGTTTTGGAAGGAACGACATGGCCATGTGGTCATTCTTATTTCATTTTCACACTCAATGTTGGGGAGAACATTTTGGGCATTGTTTGTTTGAATGAGGTGAGCTAAGGTTTTTCTCCTCCTCCTCAACTTGCCCGGTAGGTTTCCTCTATACAACAGCCTGGGCTCTTATTCTTAATCTCACTTGTGGTAAGGTGAAAATCAGACAGGTGCTGCAGCAAGAAGAAAAGAGAGGTGGAACAATGAATCCAGGCTCATAGAAGAGAAGCAGAAAGAGGTGGATAGAGGTGAGGATGTGAAAGAATAGAATAAGGAAGGAAGTAGCAAAGGAATAAACCATATAACTCTATATAATCAACCAATCAAATACCAGATTAAAATGAATAAGAACAAGAATATACAAGGTTTTTCACCTTCATGAGTGTGTGCTCTCAGGAAGCCGATGTTGTGAGTAACTCTGAGGATCAGGTTGCCACTCAGCAGACTCCTCTACGTTTTTCTGGCCGCTGTGTTTTTCTTCTTCTTCTGTGTCTGTGTGTGTGAGAGAGAGAGAGAGAGAGGTAGAGAGAGAGAGAGACAAGTGTCGGCCTTCGGTCTCTGTGCTGTGTGTCCCCCTCAGTGACGTTGATGTATCCTCCCCGGCCTCGGGCCCAGTGTTAACTGTCAGGACGGAGTAACAAGCAGCAGTTGACCTATTGATGAGGTGGAAGTGACTGGGTCAAAATGAGAAAGTGTCGGTGGAGCGAGTGTGTTTTTGTGTGAGCACGTGTGTGCGACAGAGGAAGGAAACTTAATGTCTTCCCATCACTCCGCTTGTTGCCTCAGGCCTGAGAAAGGCAACGGAGTGAGTGTGTGTGAGTTTGTGTGTCTCAGTGACAGAGAGGGAAAGGGACAGACATGTTTTTTTGTGTTAATTCTGTCAGTGTAAGCTGCAAGAAAAAAAACTAAGATTACTTTCCCACCTTGATTTGTCCAGACCTTCTGACTGTTTAAGTTTAGTCCAAACCAAAATAACAGGTGTGGAAAGGGCCTCTGACCAAATAGCCCGACCCAGAGAGGTGGTCTCGGTTCCGGATCAAACTCAAACATGGTTTATTCAGATGAAGAGACAGTTTTTTTTCATGTTCACTTTATTTAATAAGTCTGCTAATGCATCAGCCAAACTGGCAACACACCAATGACGGATGCACGCCCATCTACAAACCAATAAATCTTTAAGGATTGTTTGAGTACCTAAGCATTTTATTCCAGCCAGCAAGGTTATGACGACAGGACGAATGTATATCATACAAAAGTCTTTAGCATGTTCTCATATTTGCAACTTGAAACCAACACGTACCCGATCAGATGTCTTTAGTTCGGACTCTCAGGTGTGAAAGTGCTCTAACTCAACAAGTTTGTTAAAATAATGTGTTACGCAACCAAACATCTCCCTGGACTGGTCATAATAAAATGTGATAAATGGATCCAGCCTTTTTAAAGAGAGTTCAGAAACACAAGCGTAACGGCAGAGGATTTCACGGTTTAAACAAAGTGTTGCATAAATATCAGACTTACGTGTATTCGGGTAATTTTAGCAGCACGCAGAAATTTTCCTTGGAGCCCAATGTGAAGGGATGAACCTTCTGCCAAGTTTATGAACTGGGTTCAGTTAAAAACACAACAAAGAAATAAGTTTGTTTAGTAACTGATGGGATAATAATGATGACCTCTTTAGGACCCTTTTGTGTTACTGTGCTCCAGTCTTATCAGAAACACACAGTGACACATAGCTGGGTATGCACACACACTAACACACACACACACACTAACACACACACACACACACACACACACACACCTCTACCTTGCGCAGTACATCAACACTGTGTCCCGCTGTTAAGTGCTCTCCATCAAAAGCATTCCTCAGCTCTCTCCTCCAGCTCCAGTCTCACGTCCCTGCCAATAACAACTCGGTGTTGGACCCATCTGACTCGGAGACCAGTGGAACGTTAAGGGGATTAAAAGACCAAACTCTGGATCCAAAACCTAAACGTAAAGAGTCACGCGAAATATGGCAGCACATAAATTGACCAAATTATCAGGTATTTTCTCTTCAAGGAGAAAAACGCAACAGTTCAGACACTGAAGCAGTTTTTTAACTGATTTCCAGAAGTGTCACATGTGTCCTTGTGATGGAGAGTAGCTGTTTATTGTTCTCCCTCAAATGTAAAGTATTTTACAAATCCTTCATTGTCAGCCAATTGTGGAATTAAGATTTTTTTTTCTCTCGGGAAATGTCTGGGAAAGGCATTAGTGACTCTGATTTAAAAAAAAACATCACTCTGCTCAGACCTTAGCTGGCAGTGGAGTTTAAATTTCAAAAAGAATAAGCAGAATAGACAACCATAGAAAAGAGTGGAAGTGTGGGTTGATACAAATCTACTGATCTAATTTGAATCTACTCAACCTGCTCGACTGTAACTAGAACCAGACGTACTGTAACTAGGTTAGATTAGACCAAACTATATTACACAATACACACTGGACCATTGTATACTGGATTTGTTAAGCTGCTTTCAGACTTGCATTGAACTCCAGAGACTTTACACACTTTCTGTGGAGGAGATGCATGAGTGAAGGCAAATGACAGAGAGAGAGTCTCCGGGTTATCTACGCACTTTCTCCACCTGGCCCCCCCGCGTATAAAGTCTGCATAAAGTCCCTCGAATCTGATAACACAGACTTTAGTTAACTGAGATAAATCATCTTTATAAAGAATATTTGATGTGTATTTTGAGTTTTTCATTTTGTCCATGTCCCATCTGCTATGATGGAGGAGGCGGGGTTCATGATCTACACTGTTGTCAGCCACCAGGGGGCGATTGAGAGGCTTTGGCTTCACTTTTGGGGAGATGTCATGCTGTCCATCGTTTTTTTTCCATCTATGGTTAAAACTAGAAAGTGGACTTTCAGTTGTTTTAAGTAAAACTACTATTTCCAAGGTTAAAACACAATATAATATACTATTCAGCATACAGACTTCTATAAAATATTTCAAAATAAAAACAATTCTCCAGAAAATTCAGGCACAAAAACGAATCTGGCCAAAGAAATGAAGTGAGCAGTACATTGTGAGTGTAACTGTGAAAAGAGCACAGAGCATATGAACTGATTTATTTGGCCTTCAGACTTTCTCTCTCGGTCCAAGCTGGAGGAGGATGATGAGTTCAGTTCAGAGCTGGAGGGTTCTGCCTCACGTGTGAGAAGTGTATCTCTGACTCGAGCTGTATTTTCCTCATTAAGCTGTATAGTATCAGGTATGCACATCTATCTTATTGCACACTCCCTGCTTCATCAAGGGGAGGGAGAGGGAGGCTGTGCATGGAATGTGTGTGAGCATCTGGAGGCGCAGACAACTTTTTATTGTTGTGGGAAGTCAGTTTTAAGCAAAGGAGCGCCCATAAGCCCCAAATGGACTAAACAGACAAACGTTTTCTAGCCTTACAATTTTCTCTACCCCCCCTATACACACACACACGCACACAAACACAAACACACACAAAGATGCAGTCAACCCAACAGATAAACGAACAAAGATGCTGAAGCACACAAAAGCACATAATCAGTGTAAATTGACTAAATAAAGTAACTCTACCACTTTTCATACGTAAACTAACATTCAGCTGCACATACAGTACATGTCCTGGAGGACCCACACACATGCAGCAACCCCCCACACACAGAGACACAAAAACACACTCGTGTCTCATGAAAGAGAAGAATAGATTTTTTACTCGCTTTGGTTTCACCTCAGGAGACAGATTCAAAAAGACATTTCTATGGTCATGGACCGTGCAAAAAGCAGGAGGAGGGGGATACGCGCTGGGGAGGAGGAGAGATGGGCGAGGAGGGAGAGTGTAGCAGAGGTTAACTGTTGAAAGTTGAGAGGTTCAGTTCGAGGTCCTGCCCCTGTGATCCTCTGGGGGAAGCTGAGGCTCCGCGTGTGCAAATCCGGGGCAGGGGACGAGTAAATCACGCTCTGAGAAAATAAGAAAGAAAAAAAAAAAAAGAGGAAATATGGCACAGCACAAAGAATTTGGTGTGAACGAGTGTGACGAGAGAGAAGACGGGAGAGCGGGGAGTAAGAGAGTGAAATGGAGTGAGGCGGAGAGGTCGATGGGAGTGATGACAGGGGGAGAGAGGACAGGAGGAGGCAGAGGAAACGAGGGGTTAAGGGCGAGAAAGAGAGAGGTAGCAGGGGAGTAGAGAGAGTTCAGGGGAATGAGATTTCAATCCGTCTGAGGAAGAGAAGAGAAGATATAGACAGAAAGAAGAAAATGAACAAAAATAGGTAGAAAGGGACATAAATAAGAAAAAATGATGTATGTGTTCAGGGAGATGCATAAAAGAAAGAAATGGGGAAAGAACAGCAGGAGAACGCAGGATTAATAACCAGGCTGCAGAGGAAAGAAAGAAATCAATGTAGAGAGAAAGGAAAATGAGAACGAGTGAGCTGTCAGGCCACTGATGAGAAAAGCACACAGCCTAACAAGCACAATAATCTGTCCAGGAGCGATGAGGATGGAGGGAGGACAGAGGAGGAGGAGGAGGAGGAGAGACTGATGTGAATACCTCCATGTGACTAATGTGTTTTTCACACGTTTCACCTTGATTCACATCTGCATCCATCCCTCCATCCCTCCATCCCTCCATCCCTCCATTCATCCGTCTTTGTGTCGACCTGTTTAACAGCAGCAAACACATGAAGACCGCTGCTGTAACGTTTTCCCTTATTAAAATCATATTAATTTAGCCAATATTATATATATATAGAAATTATCTCATATCTCCAGTTGCACATTGAAGAGAATTATTGTGAAAGTCTTTGTCAGATTTTCCAGAATCTTCTGGAAGTGAATTCAGAAATAAAGTAGACAAACAATTTGCTGATGGCAGAAAAGTTTTCCTGGCATTATCATTTCTTTCCCTGGTTTTTAAAAATGGCAAATTTAAACGGTTCCTTATAGATTTTAACTATTGATGTCTGGAATATCCTGCTTGAGAAAATGGATGAAGGGATTGTTGGATGGAGGGATGGATGGATGGAGGGATGGATGGATGTAGTACCACCTGTTCATCTTCCGCAGCCACACCTCAACTTCTCTTTCCCTTCCTCGTGCAGGAACCAGCTAAATCTGCTTCAAAACAACCCCCTCTCCCAGTCTGCAGCTGTTTATTAAACCAGTCGTCCACAAGGACAAACCAAACGTCCTCATAAACAATACCTGGCATCGGGCTGTGTTAGTTTTCCGTGATAAGAAGAAAGAACCAAACCTCAGATGTGTATGTTTACGTGTGTTCCAGGTCTTTATCAGTCCGTATGTGTTCAGCCTGATAAGCCTCTATCAGGCACATTGTTCAAATCACACTCCCTTTGTCCTTCCTGTAACAAACGTTTAACCTCCAGGACGTGACCCCGAGTCGCTGGTTTTCTGATGCATTTACACACAGTTGCCCTTTGTGGCCAGTCGGGACACTCTGTTCGGGCCACTCTGTGTTTTCAGGACTATATTTGGAGGCTATTGTTTTAACCCAGAAGCAGTAATGAGACGCTGCACTCCCACATCCCTCTCTCTCTTTCTTCCTGTTTGTCTTCCTTTGTGCTCCTCTCCTACTCGGCCATATTTTATTCCCCCTTTTCTCCCCTCTGACATATACTCCCTTAAATTCCTCGTCCCCTTCATTTCCCTCCCTTCTTCTCTCCTTACCTTCCTTCCTCTCCTCTTCCTCCTGCATTCCTATTCCTTCCTTTACCCCCTACTTCTCTCCATCTCTCCCTCCTGTTTTCTTTCCCTCTCTTCCAGTCACCCCGTCGGCTCCTCCAGCACCTTTTGTTTTTCTAGTGTGCAGTTTCACCGTCGGGCAGCTACTGATTGGTCAAGGTCACGCCTGATCTTATGTCTCAACGCGACGTCTCAGTTCATATTGAACTCACCGCTCGGCTGAGTGTTTGCTCCCGCGGGACTTTATTGTTGTCTTTGTAGAAATGTCAACGTTTGAGTGCAGCCATTATAAAATCACATGAGGTTAAAGGATATTTCCTGTTGGTTTCATGTCGTATTTGCACGGTTATTTGTTGTGGGAATAGTCGTTAAGAACTTTTAATAAATCTCTCTCTCTCTCTCTCTCTCTCTCTCTCTCTCTCTCTCTCTCTCTTTCTCTCTTTCTCTCTCGTCATCTCTCATCCAGGCCCCCCCAGGGTGTCGGAGCAGGTCGCCCACCGTCAGAGCATCCGCATCGGCCGCACCATGAAGCTGCCCTGTCCCGTGGAGGGCGACCCCCCGCCGCTCATCATGTGGACCAAAGACGGCCGCAACATCCACAGCGGCTGGACGCGGTTCCGGGTGCTGCAGCACGGCCTGCGGATCAAAGAGGTGGAGACGGAGGACGCGGGGACTTACGTCTGCAAGGCCATCAACGGCTTCGGCAGCGTGAACATCAACTACACGCTCATCATCATCGGTACGTGTCTTATTGTGAAGCTCTTGGGGGGGATTTCACACTTTCCTGGTTGGGTCAGACTTCAGACTTTTCAGTTTAGTACAAATCTAAATAACAGATGTGAAAGTGCAGCTGGAAATCACATTTTTTTGAAAGCGCAGACTTTCAGACAGATGCAGGAAATGGTATTAGTCAATAGAAGAAGAAGAAGAAGAAGAAGAAGAGGAAGGAGGAGGAGGAGGTGGCTCACGGGTTTGCTAAATGTTGAAATGATGACTGTGTTCAGTTAGCGCAGTTGAACTGGTGTTGGCGATGCTGGTAATAATTCCATTTCGATATTACTTTGGCAACAAATTAGTTTTTCCCTTTTTTTGTAACCAAATTAGGCCAAAATCAAATTCTCACGTTGAAGCAGTTCAGAGTTGTGTATTTCTTTTCCCCAGTGGTTATGGATGATGACAGACATCCACCAGTATATCACTCTTTTATTTCTCTTGTTTTCGGTTCCCTTCTTCCCCTTTAATTTAACTCTGCATTCGATCTTCAGAACTCACGTCTTCTTCTCTTCATCACACAGGAGTCTTCTTTCTCTCTTTCTTTCTTGTTCTTTTCTTTCTCTGGGATTTCACATGCTCTCTCGCTCCCATTGACTCTGCCCTGTGAGTTTTTTTCTAGGATATAATTAGCCAGGTTAGGTTGGCGGGGCCATTATACTGTACTAAAGCCTGTGTAGGGCCCCAGACAATGGAACTCTGCTTTTGTCTGAGTTTTTTTTATCCTTGTGTGTGTCGGTGACCACAATTATTGTGTAATTATGAATGATGCATTTGTTAAAAGAGATGCTTGTGTTTTTGCTGTATGTGTGTGTGTGTGTTGGACGTCGTGTCAGTGCAGTGTGGAATGTCATGTCTTTGCGTGTGGGCTCGATTCAGACGTCGCTATGAAAGAGACATTGTTGTGTTTTGTTCTTATTTTTTTTCTCTATGTTATCATTTTCCAGGCGCTTGTCAGAACTTCTGGGTGTGTGCATGTGCTTGTGTTTCTTCCAGTTGTACAATCACTGGGTTGTTATGTGGTTGTTGTGGGTCTGTGACCCTGTGGACTACGACAACCTTGCTGCTCAAATACAGGTGTGTGTGTGTTTCTGTCTGAACTGGGACTCAAATAGCCGCTTCCCTCAACTCTCAAGCTTGTAAACAGAATAGCCAGCGAGGACAGTCAGTGTGTGCGTGTATCCGCGTGTGTGCGTGTGTGCGTGTGTGCGTGTGTGTGCGTGTGTGCGTGTGTGTGTGTGTGTGTGTGTGTGTGTGTGTGTCTGAGGAAGCTGCAACACAACCTTCTCATTCCATGTGTTTGGGCACATGCACTTTGTGTGTCTCAGCAAGTTTCCAGTTAATGTGCATAAGTTAATGTAATATCGTCTGAAGTCATGGAGACGTGTTGTGTGTGTGTGTGTGTGTGTGTGTGTGTGTGTGTGTGAGTGTGAGTGTGTGTGTGTGTGTGTGTGTGTGTTTGTGTGTGTGTGTGTGTGTGTCAGGTTTCAGTCAGTAGAGCAGATGCCAACAGGGAGATTAAGGCAGCGTTGCCGTCCAGAGAATCTGACTAAAGCATCTCTCTCTGCCCGGCGTCGGCTTCTTCAAAGACGGGCACAAGTAAAACGCTCCCACGCAGAAATGACCTGCCACAACTCTCTGCATCTGAATTACTGTTGATCATTTACTGTGTTTACATCAGTCTTGGAGTTTCGACAAAAGATTATAATAACAAGTTTTTTTGCAGCAAAGTGTGAATCTTGCAGAAAACTGAACGATTTTATACATTACAGACAAAGTCGTCAATAAACACATCTTTGTTCCAGGTTGTTATAATATTATACTTAATTAAACTTTAGTCTCTAATGTGATATCACTTAAACTGCAGTAAAACAATCTGTTTGTCCTTCTGTTCCTGTAAAGTTTCGCATCCCAGCAGCAGTCACAAAAATATATTTAGTTTCCCACAACACGTCGACATGTTGCCAGGTCCGTTCTCCACTAATCATTATCGGTATGTGATCCAAAGCTGTATCGGTCCTGACCTGAACTTCAAAGTCGGGCTGGCATACAGAGGGCAGCCGGGCGGGGGGGGGGGGGCAACAGCTGCAGCTGAGGTCATCCATGCAGACAGCTGCTGCCTCTCTCTCTCCCTGTCTCTCCCTGTCTCTCTCTCTCTCTCTCTCTCTCTCTCTCTCTCTCTCCCTGTCTCCCTGTCTCCCTGTCTCTTTCTGTTCTTCTCTCTATTTCATTCACTATCCCCTCCATTCATTTTCCACTCTCTCACACACACATCTCACATGCACATGATTCAATGGATTGGGCAAACCTACATCCGTGTGTGAGGCTCATCTCAGAGATTTCTCTTCGACTGGAGATCAACTAATTTCACCTCAAACCTGCATGAACAGATTTAAATTGAGGCTTTATAAGATGATTATTTTGGACCAAAGGCGATATAGGTGCAGTTTACATAATAATCTGATCTCAAAGTGAACATACAAACTGTTCTGAAGCGTTCAATGGTAACACACATTTATCAGTTTTTTTAAATTGAGCCTTTTAAGAAGTCTCTCTGAGCAGAATGATCAAAGTTTTGGATGATAAGGCCCGAAAAGTGCACATCACTTGACAACTTGGCCAAAATTAACCTTTAAACTATCTATCACACTTTTTCAAAAGTTTAAAGATGAAAAACCTAAATGTGCTAATTACACCATAGTCTATAGCTTCAGGAAGAACACATGCACAGAGTTCACATGCTGTAGATGCTTAAGAGTCGACCTCGTGTTAGTAGAAACAAGCCTAGAAAAATGGAAGCTGAAAGACTGACCACAGAACAGTCGAGACAGAAAGAAGAAAACCAGAGTTGGAAGTTGAAGTTCAGTAGAATCGTGATTTAATGAGCCAAACAATGATTGATGAGATGATTGTTTCATGTTATGATTCTCACATAAGTGGGTAAAATGATCCAAATGACTAGAACAGTAGATGTTGGATAAAATGGTAAAAAAAGGAGGTGAAGGAGTTTCAATTACTTGAGTTAAAATGGATGTTTTTATTAATACTGCTCAGTTGAATGGGGGTTTGTGTCCTCACATGGCCCATTAGCAACTGGGAAATGAAGTGGCCAAGGCTACAGATTTTTCCAGAATCAGGAAGTTCAAGTTTTGAGTCAAAGAGTTTGGTGACTTATAGCCGGCCAGGAAGAATGCACACAGAAAGGTGAAGACAGTTAGCAGCAGGACAGATCTCCTTTGCTTCAGTGACTCGGGTGTCAAGTCAAGCAGACTAATCTTTCTTCCTGTGCTGAGGTGCCTGGGCAGCAGCACAAACAGTGCTTCGCCCTCCACCCTTCACAGACGACCCGTGAGAGAGCCAGGAATCCTGCTGAAGCATCTCCTCTGAGAGGCCGCGAGCGTGGAGATGTGTTTTCTGGAGCAATCTGTCGTCCAAAGCGTGCGTGCACTCCTGACAGCCTGTCCTCATCTGCTCGGGATGAAATTCTAGAGTTATTTTGACAGCATCGTCTTGTTTTATTCTTGCTTGCTTCACTGTTTAGCTTCCTCCCTCCTCCTCCTCCCTCCTCCTCCTCCTCCTCCTGGCCTGCTTCTCCACTCCTCTCTTGTGTGGTCCTGTGGTAATTACACTGCGACCGCTCCGTTTCACAGTAATGAGCCCAAACCAGCGTCTTATTGTCTTTCCCTCTCAATTTCTAACCCAAACTCTCTTTAACACCTTTTTCCTATTAGCACTCAATCTCCGCCCTCATTCCGCCTCCCTCCCTCGCTCGGCCGGCTCGTTTTTCCCCCGACCACGTCTTAATTTGTATCAATATTTTCACAGTTTCCCGTTTTTCAAGGGTGTTATAGCGTTCGATTGCCATGACACACCCGCTGTACGGCTGCCCAGGGGCTGGAAGTGATGGAGAGGCATTTTTCTGTTAGCGGGGGGAAATTAAAAGATTCCTTGAAGTATTTTTTGCTTTTATAATGTGTGGGTTGGCAAATGAATGGGTGAGTAAATAGCCTGTGTGTGTTGCTTGTTTGTCTGAGGATTTGAGGACTTGTGCATGCATACACTGGTGTGCGTAGATTAATGGGAGCAACAAACTGAGTCAAATGTATTTTTTCATCCTGAAAACTCAGAGCTCTCGTTTCTTCCTCCCACTCTCCTCCTTACGATCTCTCTCTTTCTCTCTCTCTCTCTCTCTCCATCTTTCTTTTTCCTGTCTCCCTTTCCTCTGCCGTCTGTCTTTTCCCGCTCGGCTCTGTGATATTCTGAAATTGTTTCCCTCCTCCCAGATTAATGATAGAAAATTTATAGTTCAAACCAGATGTGATGACAATGGGAGCGTGTCTGGAGCATGAGTTGGGAAGCCGAGCGTAAGAGGGAAGGAAGGAAGCGGTATGGAGTCGCGCGTGTGTATGTCGGTGTGTGAACAGTGACTGTGTGTGTGTGTGTGTGCGTGTGCGTGTGTGTGTGTGCTTGTATTTGAGTTTGCTTTTAGTGCTTCTGAATGTAGAAAATATCATTTTTAGTTTGAATGATCATGTTCATCGCTACATATTTGTGTGTGTGTGGTCTAAATATACCTCATATTGTTGGGATCTAAGTGGGGCCTTGTCTTTTTAACTGGGAAAAAAGTTAGACCCCAACCCCCCAGCCCACAAAACATAAATCATGAAGTGATTCATCTAAATGTGTTTAAATCTTAGGGTAAAGCCAGGTTTTGGTAAAGGCTAGTGGGTTAAGAAAACTTGGTCACCAGGAAATGAAAGTCAGCGTAACATCCTATGAAGTCACCCAGAGATTTAAACATTTAACCACTGCAGCTGACAACTGGCCACAACTGGAGACATAATAATGTTTGAATAATGATTTGTAAATTATTTATTTTCACTGAGCAACTGATACATAATGACTCCTTCCATCGGGTTTATGCTTTCTCTGTTTATCTGTCCCGCACGTGTGAGACTGCAGCTGTCTTCCGGGCCAGAAACTAACACATGCGATCAGGTTGCAGGCTTACATCATGTCTCCATCCCTCTGTCCCTTAGTCCCTCCATCCCTCCATCCCTCCGTCCCTCCGTCCTGATTCCTCGTCTGTTTTCGTGTTCTCACATTTCACAGTTTTTAATTGAGATATCTGGTGCCTCATCTGGAGAGGATGTAGAGGTGGCCAAGGTTTGCAGCCTAATGAGTATGAGTCATACTGGTGTGTGCATGTATGTGTGTATGGTGTGTATGGTGTGTGTGTGTCAGCATGTCAGCATGGAGCCCAAAACTATTTCAAATAACTCAATCTCTTTCTTACACACACCCTTAGCCACCTCCTGATAAACGCATAGGGCAGCTGTATTTTACTGAATGTGTGTGTGTGCACAAGTCTGTGTGTGTGTGTGTTGTGGAGTTAGTGTTTTTACTGCCAGATTCCTCTGCTCAGGTTACACGCACCACTTTTTTTCACTAATGGCTGAGAAATGCATGGAGTGAACGTGGAGCTGCAGCTCACTGGTTGTGCTGGTGCTCAGTGGAGGGTTTGAGGCCTCGGTGGGGATTTCTTTTGTCTGTGTTCTTGAGGGGGCTGATATACAGAAACATCAAAAAGATGTTATTTAAAAAGGGCCAGAGAGTTGATAGAGTGGTCCCTGCTTGTCAGTAGACTTGAAAATCCCTGAAGAAGTCTCCTCTGTGTGTTTCTTTGTGTTCTTATGCCACTTGGATAAGAGCAATTGAAATTGTATTCAATTTTAACATTCAAATTTTTTAATAAACTGTATTTAAAGTCAAAACTTTCATTATGTTCACCAATAAGTTATGTTTTACCCCGATTCTTGTGTTGGTTGGTTCCTATAAGATCACACAAGAACAGCTGAAGAGGATTTCCATGAAACCTGGTGTCAGTATCTGGTGCCGATCTGGGGCCGGATCCAAGATTTTTATTAAACGTTGTGAGAAACAAAACTTTTATAGTTTTCTCTGGGACTTACACATGGATGTTGGAGGGGAAAATAAATCAGGCACAATTAGGGAACTGATATCGATGAGTGTGTGAGATTTGGAGCAGCTTCTACTCAGTAACTGCAGTGAGCGCACCTCAGACAGGTGTGTAGCCCAAAAAGTGTTTATTTTGAAAAGAGTGAAACAAAGTGATTTTAGAGTTTTAAAGAGTGATTTTATCCACAGCCCTTGTGTGGAAAACACTGATTAAACTTTTCTCAGTCCAAGAAAAAACATCTGTTGTTCTCTCAAGCGTTAAAGCAATAAGATTTATACTTTTGGCTCTGCAGAAGTATGAATCTTAAATGGGCGTAAATGGTGCGTGACCAGAGAAAATTCGACAAAAGTTGATTATTGATTTTCTCAAGGTTTGCAAAAAGTAAAGCTACAGTTAACTGGAGGGTTAGGTCTGTTTTTCTGTGGTCCCCTGAGGCTCCGTATCAGATGTGAGGTTCAGGTGGGTCCTGCTGTTGTAACAACAACACGCTGCCCGCACAGAGAAGTAGACAAAGCTGGCTCTCCGGAAATCAGGGTGGCACAGTGGTGAGCAGAGATGTAAACATGCTGGTGTCTGTGTGTCTCTGTGTGTGTGTGTGTGTGTGTTTGTGCGCATGTGGGCTAGGGTGATAATATGAAATAGCATTGGGCGACTGTGGAGTCGAGTTTCAAAAGATGTTTTCCACCTTGTTGTCGAGTCCTGTTGAGACAAATGCTCTCAGATGCACAAAGATATATGTCCTGTATCTTTTACATAAATCAACAAGACTGGACAGAAAAACATTGCACACACACAAACACACACACCTCACTGACAGATGTGAACCAAATACAGATGCACACACACACACACACACACACAGGCAGAAGATTGTGCACTCCTCAGGGGCCCTGGCCTCCATTTCACGGCTGTCTGTCCCACATCCTTTCGTTCTGCCTCGTTTCACTTCCAGCAAAGACACGGAAAGAAGATGGACAGGATGGAGAGACGGAGAAAGAAAAGACTAAAAAAGGCCTCTCACGTTTTTTTTTCTTTCCTGGATTTAGTCCGAAGACGTCAACAAGTCTGGGGGAGAAAGAAGAGAGAATAATAATCCGTGTCCTAACAGGATGAGATGTCACATTCGAATCCAAAACAGGGGATGAAGGGATAAAGAGAGGTGTATCTGCTGTTTCTCTATTGAAGCTCCAATAACGGAAGAAAGACAGAAAAGACTACACACACATACACACACACACACAAACTGATGGATAGGTGGTCTGTTTAAAGTGTGGTGTATTAACAGTCCAACACTGAGCAACATGGAGCAGCAACACAAAACGTTAACTATCGACTGTAAATAAAGATTGACAAAATGTCATCTCTCCAAAAGTGATTCAAAGCATCTTGATTGCCCCCTAGTGGTTAGCTGCAGTATATAGGGCTAAACCTCCTTCATGTTAGTGGACGGGACATGGTCCAAACTCAAAAGCCAAATTAAAAAAGTTAATTGTCAAAGATAGTTTGATTTATTTTAGAGGTGTTACATTTTTCGGATAAGTTTGTTTTAAGTTGTTATTTGATGCTTTAGAAAGAGGTTGAAACACAGTGATTGACAACTGAGACATGACTCACGATTGGTCAACCGTATGAATCGTCTGGTGCTCGCTACCGTGTCTCAGCCCCCCCGGTCGCAGACTCAGGCTCTACATATGCAAGAGGGCCGTGC
Source organism: Pleuronectes platessa (assembly GCF_947347685.1). NCBI lineage: Eukaryota > Metazoa > Chordata > Actinopteri > Pleuronectiformes > Pleuronectidae > Pleuronectes > Pleuronectes platessa. The sequence goes on from NC_070633.1 coordinate 23,736,778, forward strand.
TCGTATCAGGGATTGAGTTTCATTTCTTGATTGTGGGAGGAAGTCTACGAACGTAGTTGCTAGAGGAAGTGATTGTTGTTGTGTAAAGCGAGTACACAGTTTAGAAAGTCAAGCTTGTCATATTCTCTCTCGCTTCGTCTCTTTGTCTTTTCCTCACTCTGACTCTCTCGTCCTCTCTCACAAGCCTCCTGTTGTCTCCCCCTCTGCTCCACCGGCTGATCGAAGGGATCTCTTCTCTTAAGGCGTCTCTCAGCTCCTCGTTCCCCCCCCCCTCCCATCTGCCTTCATGCTCCATTTACATCTGTATATGTGTGCGTACGTGCATGTGAGTCGAGTGAGTAAGTGAGTATGGCCTGGGTCTCCTGATTCGATGCCAAGCCAAGCTCTCGTACAGACCCCTAATGGGTCTTAAATACCCTCCGCTAGCTTTGACTCCATCTCTCCGTGCAAGATGCCGTCTGTCAGTCAACAAGCCTTTTTCTCCAGGCAGCGAGGAAATCCACCACAAAACAGAAGTGATGTGTGCGTGTGTGTTTTGTTTTTTATGATTTTGCGACAGTTTCATTTCTGTTTTCTCATGGAGCCTTGAACCCTCTCCACCTCACCTTCCTGATTCACATTCCTCTCAACAAATCCTCCAGCTCCTCTCACTCGAGTGTTGCCGTCATGCTGCGTTTGTGCTACGAGTCAAATTAGCTGTGAAACGCCGGATATTGAACAGGGGAAACTGTTGATGTCTGATTCTACCTTTCCATTTGAGTTCATCCATAATTATTAAGCATCAGGGAACTTATACGGATCGTTTCTCTGCCATCGTTCAAACCTCTCCTCGCTCTGTCTCTTCCATCCTTCTTAAATTCTCATTTCAGGCTGGAAATTACCTTTTAACTTCATCGACCAGCTGTTCCCAAAGTCAAATCTATCTTCACTCTGCTTTTCCACAGAAACTCTCCCATAGCTAATATGAGGTATAACTTTACTTCTGTGTGTTTTGGCATCGCGGGCATCCGTAGGGCTAAGAAGTATAATTATAATAAGTAACAAATGTAGCAGAATTCAACACGGGTCATTTAGTGTACTATTACTCACATCGAGAAACGCACGCTGTCCTGAAACACGAGTACCACTGTGGGAAACTGAATATTTGTGGGCTTCTTAAACGTATCTCAGCTCCTTAGTTTGTTTAATGTAATTAAGACCGAGCTGCTCAGTGTGACTCCAACGGCAACACAAAGATGAGAGGAGGCGTGGAAGAGGAGCTGAGGAGAACGCAGAGGGAGCTGAGGAGAACATGGCAGAGAGAACTATTGGTGATAATGAGAAAAGAAAGACTGAACTGAAGTGGAAATATATGGATGAGTGAAGGAGTGGAGAGGTTGTGCTGCACCTAGCTGTGAAAACTATTCAACTGTAGTACATATAAATACAGTTTTTAAATTTTGATTTTTTAATTCTTACAGTTTCACATCCATTACGGGTTAGAAATGTCAACAACTTTGATTTGGATTTTTCCAGAAATGTATCTTCTGTATTCTCACATGGGTTCGTTGATTGTTCAACTGACTGAGGTAATGATCAAGCAGGGAAAGTTCAGCAGAGACGTGAAAGACGTCAACAAATCCTCTCAAGGAGACGGACTCACTGCTCTTAATGGAGACGTGTCCTGCAGCCCTTCACTTAACAACTACCCTCCTCATCCTCACCCCACCTCCATCTGAAAGGAAACAGGGCTCTTCAGCATCCTTCACTGCGCAGCTCCCGGTCCCTCGCACGCAAAACTCCAACGACTCCGCGTTCTCACGAGGGAGGGTTTAACCTCCCTATAACCTCATCAATGCAAACACACACACACACACACACACACACACACACACACACACACACACACACACAATGCAAAATGATTGACAAGAGGAGGAGAGGGGAGAAAATAGGTGGGGAAGCAAGAAGCAGAGGGGATTATTATCATTACTTCTACAACTAATGATGATAAGCTGTATATGTATTCTACCTTTCATAGCAAGTTAGAAATTGCTTCACAAAAGGATAAAACAAAAAAGTTTTATAAAATAAAAATTCTATGAAAGGAAACAAAAAACTAAAAAAACTAACCTAAGATATGAAAGTCTTGATGTTTTAAGTGTATAAATGTCATGAAATAGAAGAACAGGTTGAATGGTTGACAATTAAAACAGAATGTTAAAGGTCAATGTCTTGAATTGATTCTGACAAGGATACAGACGTTTATAAACATGTACAAAGTATAAATATTTAATTATATGAAGATTAGTTAACATATTACATAACAAAACAAACAAACTTTAGAGGCATTATATGGCCATCGCTGTGAAGAATTGCTAGATAGAAAGATAGATAGATAGATAGATAGATAGATAGATAGATGATTAAAAGAAGGAAGGGAAGGATGCGTGAGTGCTGGTATTCGTGTCTGATCACAGCAGTTTGCAGGGGAGCCGTGCACTTCTGAATAGACAGCTTAGTGGCTATTATACGGTCTAGAGGATTAGTCCTGTTCACCATTGTTACCCCAGGAGGTACCAGCGTGCAACCTTACACACACACACACACACACACACACCGAACACACACACATACACACTTTCTCCTCCTATTTCTTCTTTTGTTTTCTATTTGATTCACTTTTGTTCCTTTATTCTTTATCACGTATAAAACAATTAACCCATCACTGATCTATAACTTAACTCAAAGACGCCCAGACGCCATCTCCCTATACTCCCCCCCCTGTTACTTCATAATAGGCCGGTCCATTGACAGACCTGCTTGTTCGCTGAAGGAGTCTTTTCTCATTAGGCCCTGGATTTTGTCGCTGGCCCTGCAGGCTCCATTGTCCCCCCCACTCAGAGCTGGCTATTAGGCCTTCCCCCTGTAACGACCCCCCCTGCTGAATAGACCTGAGAGCAGTGGAGAGCCCGCGGAGGGCAGAGCGGGGTCCGGCAATTAGCAAAGACATGTTTGAAGAGAGGGGGGGAGAGGGAAAAAAGAATGGAAAAATCAAGGAGAAAGAGAGAGAGAGAGAGTGGGGGGGGGACCTGTGCTACAAAAAGGCTCCTTTTGAAGTTTTAGAAACTTTTGTCTCCCCTTTTTTTTTTTTGCCGCTTCACTCTTGTGCTGTCATCAAAGCCAAAGTCCGGTTCTTCAGCACACAGTGTCCCTCCTCCCTCCTCCCTCCTCCCTCCTCCCTCTCTTTTCTCTCCCGTTCTCCTCTCATTTGTTTCCCTTCTGCCCGAGAATGCATTTTGTGTCAGCACCAAAAAAAAGAAGCCCTGTATCTCCTGCAGCCGCTTTGATCTATTAATGATGATGTGAAGAGCGAATTATACTCCGAGCTCCCCCCCCCACCCCCCCACCCCTTCATTCTTCTTTTGTCACTCTTCAGGGCGCTGCAGTTGCATCTGGCTTTTTCCAATCTCGCTCCACACTGAGAAGGAGCAGGCGCAGAAAACCACTCTCACTGAGAGGGACGATAGAGACAAAAAAATAAAAAGAAAGCAGCAGGCGGTGGAAAAACTTGCTGCGCTTATCAAAAGCTTTATCAGAGTTTCAGCTTTGTATCCCAAAGCCAGTGTTTTATTTGGATTTGATAAACCTTGTCCTCTATTCAGGGTTTTCCTGCCATGTGGCTGTCGGAGGCTGTCGGACTCAACTGGTGTTTTAAGCGTTCACCATGTTGCTCCAGGAATATTTGATAAAAACGCTTTATCTCTTGTATCTTTATAATTTGATGATAACTGAGGTGAAAAACACGGAGAAAAAAAGATAATGAAAAAGGAAAAATGGCTGCAGACAGAAATAAATCAAATAGTTGTGTGGTTGTGTCAGCAATGAGCTCCAACAGACTGATCCATCAGGTGTGTGTGTGTCTGTGTGTGTGTGCATGTCCTTACTTGTACACAATCACTGCATTCCCCCGCATTATATTTCACATAAATGCATGCACAACATGCTTTTGCTGTTTTGTCTCGATTGTGCGTCTGTGTGTTGTCTCGATTGTGCGTCTGTGTTATTGTGTGTGTGTGTGTGTGTGTGTGTGTGCAGTTTTCCCCCACGGTTCTTAGGTAAACACCGTGATGTTTCTGTGGCGCCTCCGCTATCACCCTGAAGTTTGATCAGTGTGACAGCATGCTGAAAAGTGATACACACACACACACACACACACACACACACACACGCACACACAAAGACTGTGGCCATGACCATAATCTCTTCATCACATTCCTCTCTCATGACTATTTTACATTTTGTCAGATTGAAGATCTTCATCTCTTTTTTTCTGTCCACCTTTCCAAATGATTATTTCTTCATCTTTCACTCTGACGCCTTTTTAAATCTCTTCTGACTCTCCCAGAGATTTGGGGGCTGTTGAGAGCTTGTCCCCCCCCCCCCCCCACCGCTTTCATTCAAGGCTAACAATCTAAGACAATTTTTCTGTACGCCGGTGTTGCTTTGATTGCACATTGGAGCGCTCCGTGCCAAAAGGCGTCTGATGTAAGCCGCCGTGACAAGCCGAGTGTGTCCTCTTGGTCTTTGCCCAAAAGACCAAAGCCCTCACAACAAGTGGAAACAGAAGTAAGAAGAAAGAAAGGGAGAGCGGTGGGTGTGTAGTTGCTGTCAGACGTGTCGTTAAACGATGAGAACAAGCCACAGAGTTAAACCCCTTGTCAGCCAACTCCTCTCCTCCTACTGTACTTCTGATTTCCTCTCCGTCTGAGACTCTGGCCATGTGGTGTCCTAAAGGCAGCAATTTCAGAAACTGAGAATAAGTATTTGTAACTATGGGTAAGGGTTAGGTTTATGAAAATCCAGAGACGAATCTACCACTTGAAGATACTGCAGATAACTGTGTGAGACCTCCTGTTTCACTGGTTCAGAGTCTGAACCTGGAGCAGCTGTGTACTACAAGACTGAACACATGCAATCACCTGCCTTGCTGAAATGTTCTCGAGCAAAACCGTGACTATTTGACGTGAGTAAGATAAAAGTGGCTTTATTAATAATCCAAGAACATCTCTGAGCAACACAACAACGTGTTGAACAAAGCCTCCATCCAGGTGAGTCATGTTGGAACGTCGCGCAGCGGGTGCATCACGATGAGCGGCTCGGTTTTCCATTGTTGTAAATAGTTGTTCATCAAAGACGGTCTGTCAGCGTGAAGCCTCACACAGCAGAGCCTGCCAGCGTCTTTGAAGTTATACAGGTCCACCGCATTTTCTCAACACACACACGGAAAAGCACACACACAACAGGCATGTCGGCTGCCTGTCGACACTCGTGAGCGTGTATGCAGATTTATGTAGAAACGAATCGTACGTGCGAGTGTGTGCACACAACAAGCGCTCGCACATGTTTGTGCGTTTGCATGTGACACACTCGCAGTAAAGAGGTTCAGGAGCTGCTTTGAAGTGCGACTTGTTTTAAGGCCGCTCGTACATTCCAGCAGGGATCACAGTGGAGTCTGAGCAGAGCCGCACAGACCTGGGTCACAAAGAGCTGCTAAATAATTTATAATGTTTAGATAAAGTTTCTGCCTCGGGACGAATCCATATATCACACTGATAGGGTCACAGGGTCACAGGGTCAACACATAGAGACACACAACCATGTAGAATGTCTGATTTCTCTGGTTCTTACAAGTCTGCAACTATAAATGTATTTACATGTGTTTTTGATTTGTTGAATTTGAATGTATTGTCCCATACAACTTGGATTGACTTTGATCTATTAGAACAGAATCATAAATTCCTTCTATTTCTGTGCAAACCAAACATAAGACAAGTTGAAAAAACGGGTGAAAGCTAAAGCAGATTAAAAAGCAAGTAGGACGATAAATCAGATTGAGAAACAGAAGGAGGGTTAATTAGAATCAGGCTTTATAAGCCATTAAAGGAAAGGCCGATAAGACTGATGGCTAAATAGTCAGTGATAAAGTAGACGAGTGTATAAAGTAGAATAAAAGTGTTGCTTCCTCCGGTCTTCTCCGTCCCACGCGACCCGGCGGCAGCTGCGATCGCACATATGGTCCTCCGCAGAAATGAATTCAGGAATGTCGGAGGTCAAACGGGGAGAAAACTGCTAAAGTACTAATGAGTAGCTATTTAACCGGAGTATAATTTGATACAGGGAAGAGCAGGGTGGGCGCGAGGGAGAGAATGATTGAGAGTTCAAAGTGCCGAGCCGAGGCCCGGCGGTATGTTTCAAAAGGCGGCGCGTGGTGATGGATGTGAGAGATTCATTAATTCGGCAAAGCAAAGCGCTGCCTTGATGTTTACTAAAGTTACACATGCGGCAGCTGGACGAACACACACACACACACACACACACACACATACGGACAGGTACAATAAGATTACACACACACAAAGGCACTTGGATGAAAGAGACGGCGTCCTCACATTACGGCAGATGCACACAGAAATTCATGTGGATGCACATTGTGTACATATGTGCAAATGCCCTCAGACATGTGCTCATTCGCATAAACACACTGACACGCTCACACACAGTGAATAGGACTGACACGCCCAGAGACACGATGATAAATTTGGATGTATATAAAAATAAAGATGAAAAGGGCACATGCAGCTCACACACAGACACACACACGCAACACACACACACACACACACACCTAAATCTCCCCTCCGTAACCAAGACACATATTTATACAACTGTTGCTTTCTTCATCAAACCCCGAAGCCTTGACTCTGAATGCACCATGAAGATTTATATTTGCAGTTAAGTGATTATATTTATGAGCGACCACGAGCATTAGTGAGTCCCCTCGACATCCATCATCCTCCAGGATTTACTGTGACGGTTCTGCCTCCTGCTGAGCGGTGGACTCTCACGTGGCAGCGAGGCAATACCTAACCGATGGGGACAGCGGCTATTTTCGGGATATGAGGCTTGATTTTCTTTTAATAAGCCAAGATGGTTTGAGGATGGAGCAAATTACTAAATATATCAGACGAGGTGCACCTTAAACAGACAGTGCACCGCGTGAGCTGACATGTAAAGGAATGATTGCACATTTTAAAGCTTTTATCAAGTCTCTGTGGTTTGCGAGGTTGTTGTTGTTGTTGTCTTTCGGGCGAGTTCGTTGCCCTCTTATTCCAAGAAGGTTCTGATCTCATCCCACAACTCAACCACTCGACAGCCATCGGGACTCACTGTGAAACGAGACAGCTGTGTGATCGGATCCCGTTTCCTCGCATGGCGCAGACAAGATCCGGGCCTTGGCGGGTCTGGTTTTGATGTTGTTTACTGTGGCAGTGATGGCTGTCGTTACATCACTCAAACGTGCTTGACTTGTGCTTGGAGCCAGATTCACCCACACAAAGTTCTTCCACTTCACGTCAGCCTCTTTCATGTAAGAGTTGATGATATTGAACAGTTTGTCTACAGCTGCTTTGAAAAGCCCTCAAATCATCGGCACAGCAAAAAGTGGCGTGTGTCAATCAACAGAGTGTGTATGATTTGATGCAGCTTGGTTGAATTGCATGGGACTGTTGAGACTTGGGGGTAGTTTGTCCTCTACTGACCATTCTTGACTTGTCTTTGTTTTGGTAGTAGTGACATTTGGTTTAGCTTCATCATGTCCTGGACATTATCCCACAGTCCTTTCACAAACCTGTACAAGCTTTGCTAGCTGTGCGCAGCCATGCAGTCATTTATATCCCCCCCCCCCCCCCCCATAACTCAGGGCCTCCTCTACGGGTCGGACCCCCCAGTTGGGAAACCACTGGTTTAAGGGGAATATAGAGTCATGCACACACCTGGTGGACAGGTGCAAAAAAAGAATGACATCATGATGAAGCACAGTTATCTGTGGAAAAAACAGAAAAAACAAGGTATTGTTTTCCAAAAAAAGTGCCTTTAAAACCACGTCTGTTTAGTTAATTGAGATGTATACATGTGTGACCTTCATGGTGTATGTTGACACCCACACATAAGCAGCGGACATGAAGTAATTCACTAATTCCCCCTGAATCATTTCTGTCCTTGAACGCATCACCTCCATCACGTAAGTCTGCCGGCTGGAGGATGAAGGCTGCTGCTGTCCCTCTGCCAGGTTCCTGTGCACGGTCCACATCCGCTCCATCTTAGGGAAATCTCCGTCCGTGTTGCACGCTTGACCCCGGCTGCTCCATCGATGAAGTGTGAAGAGTGATGTAAAACAGCAACGTGAATGAGCACACCCGCCGCAGATGCAAAGATTAATGCACCTCCACAGGCACACACACACACACACAAACACATACACACACAGACACACGTACATGTGCATCTGGAAAAGATGATGCGAGAGCAGAAGAAAGTTGAGGCACCGAAGGAGGCTGCTTTAGTTTTATACTCGGGCTTAAAACAACTAAATTAACTTGCGCTGATCCAGACAAAGTATTAACAACCACACAAAACCCCAAAAACCTGATCCCTCACTCTGTGTTTTCAGAACTCATAAACTCTGTCACTGTCTGACGTTTATGAGTGAGTGTGGAACCACTTGTTCCCTGTTTGGTGTTTCATCGCTCTGCTGACGTCTTATGCTCGGACACAGTCCACGTTCGGAGCCGGAGGAGCCAAAGGTTCTAGATGTATCTTCACAGAACATTTTTCATGTCACTACCAAACCCAGGCCTGGTAGTTGAGCTTAACCCGAACACCAAGGGGTGAACGGCTCGTGCCTGGCCACAGTGTCTGCAAATATACCAGAGCTGGATTGCTGCTAGACGCTGCACTTATTAACACCTCGTAAAAACTGTGGCACGGTGATCACACGTTTTGAATCTGGATGAGAAGGATATTGAATGAGGCGGATCTGTGCTTTGTCAGCTGGAGGCGACACAGATGAACTCTCTCTCTCTTCCTGTCACCGGTTCACCAGGGCAGCAGCTGAAAAAAAGATTTCAGAGTCAGAATCTGTAATGTAATAATTTATTGACCCGATAGAAAATAAATTCCTTCCCTCTGCGTCCTTGCAGTGAGGTTAGGGGGCCTGGGGTCGGCTGCTGGAAAGTAGATGTGTGATTAGTTTCTGACTCAAGGACGACTGAAGGACAAATCTCCTCACACACTTACACAAGCCTGAAAAAAGCTGCTATTGATGATGGATCTAACATTTCTTGATCGGTTTTATAATGTTTCATTTCATCCGGCGAGAAGCTTTTCTAGATTCAGGGTTTTGTAGCAATGCTCAACATATAGGAAGGAAGACATAATAAGAAGATATGGATTTCTCCTCCAATAATAGACATAATTCACTAAATGTATGTGATTTACTAGTGGAAGAAAACTAGAAAATTAGCCCCGATATTACTAATCTTACTTGTGCACAGCTGTCCAATCACAGCCTGCCGTTGGCCTGAGAGGTGTTTGGTTGCAGGGATTGGTCGGACGCAGCTGTGAGATCAACTAAGTGATTACAAGTTTAAGTAGTTTTACAGACTTGAGACTTATGGCGTCAGTTTTTTCCTCAACTGACATGACAGATGTTCACGTTACCTGATGAAATGAATAGGTGATATTTAAATCTGTAATCTCCTCTTCATCAGTTGTGTTCATGTGCTGCGGTTTAGTCTCTCCTGTGTCGTACGAGTAGCAGATCGTGATGAAGAGTTGTTTCTGCTGCTTTACTCCTCGGACACTGTGGATGATGGTGTCGCTCACAAATGAAATATGGAGTAATTAAAGTAAAAGGATGTGGTCGGGGTGAGAAGAGAGAGATCAGTGCACTGCAGCTGTACAATAGATCTATAGAAGTCCAGGGGTCTGGAACTATTCTCAGCCTTTGGGGTGTGGCTTTTACTTCCTGGACCAGGATTTTATTGCTCAGCACTTTTAGCCAGGACTCTGTTCCCTGCCTCAAATGAGTTACCTGGAAGGGAACTGGGAACATTTGGGGGCTTTTCTGTTCTCAGTGGCATTTTTCTTTCCTGCCTGACCTTCACCGTGAGCCGTACGTGCTCTCAGGAAAACGTAACGATTACCTTGTTGATGAGTAAAACAGAACTACTCCAGATGTTTGAGCTGTGATCGGACTAGTATATCCTTCTTTTTCAATAAAACCGCCTGTTTAAACGACCAGGACACTGTGTGTATGTGCACTGACTGATCACCTGCTGTCTTTATCCTGCACGAGACATTCAAGCTGACGTATGTTTTTTATTTATGATGCACTTACCCTCGAAAAGAGATTCGTCTGTTTCAAATAATGTAACCGTCACCGCTCACATACTTTCATGCATCCCTTATGTTGGAGAGGTAGAAATACATCCACTAGAGGGGATCGCAGAGTCCAGAGTACAACAAACACGGAGGAGGTTTTTAAATAATGTTCTTCTTAAGACAAAGTGCCGGACGAAGTAATGTCATTTAAATGCCTGTGTTTTCTTATCAATGTGTAAAAGTTGTGTCTCAATTTGCCGCATTGTTCGGAGGCTGCACTTGGAGACAGATTGCGTCAGAGTTGTGCGACTAGACTGTTCCAATTCGAAGCCTCCGACAAACACAGCTAACAAATGGATCCTTCCACCCCCGAGCAGCGGAGGCTCCACCAGGTGGATCCTGCACAGCCCAACGTATCCCATGATTCATTGCACTTCTGGGACAAACTCAACTGAACAACTTGGAAAGACATATTTTCAATGTTTTAAATCAACCAAAGATCTTTTTCGTCCATAGCTGCGTTTTGTAGAATGAGCGACTCTTGTCTTGTGTGTCAACGTGTGTGTAGGTGTGAGAAAGCAAGTGGTAAATGGCCCAGTCTGTCTCGATGGCTGATTGTCTCCCCGTTTGAGATCTGGATTTAGATCCGAACAAGATGAGTTTCCTTGTGTGTTTATTTTCAAACTGTCTTCCGGTTTGTTCGTGGACTCGCTGAGTGACTGACTCACGGCTGGAAAGACAAACTCAGACACTCTGCTGCCTGTTCGAGAGATATGATCAAGGCCAGAGTGAATGTAGCAGGTCTGACACATGCCAGATACACACACACACACACACTCAGTCATACACAGACACACACTGCCGGGGTTAATGCAAGAGTGGAAAACAGCCTCTCTACCTTCTCTTACGTATGACCCTACATTATTTTTTCCTGTGTGTGTGGACTGAGTGGAAACAGCAGGTTTTTCTCGATCTCACACACACACACACACACACACACACACACACACACACACACACACACACACAGGTGGCTGTAATTAGTGTGCTGAGCCCATTCATGGCACAACATCAAACTGCGGTGTGTGTGTGTGTGTAAGCAGGGCTCTGTATTTCCCTAAAGCCCAACACACACACACACACACACACACACATGTCCACACATTAATGGATGCATACACACTCACTTTTTATTTGTCTTGTTCTCTCTTTACCGGGCGTACAAAAGGTTCCCCCTGAAACTGTTTTTGTTTAGTCTGCAGTGAAACAGAGCCGTGTTTGACTCGACTGCAGAAACGGACAGACTCAGTGTTTACCTCCACACAGGGAACACAGACAGCGGAGGTGGAGTTCAGGGGATTACGAGTTAGATAAGCCCCGAAAATGCTTGACATCTCCAGTCAAACTTAAGAATACACACGCTTGGTTTTTGTGCTGCAGCGGTAAGCAGAACCTGTGCAGCTCCAGCCGCTGGGCACGAGGTTATAAAAGCAGTAATAATGCTGCTGATGAGGAAAAGCCTGGAGCGCTCTGTGGTCAGCGCTTCACCGTGATGACCAGGCAACGTCTCCCTCTCTTTGTCGTTCATCCTAACATGACCGGAGTTATCGAACGACAACAATGAGCCGTTTTGTAATGAAGCCGTGAGTGGGTTCAGAATGCAAGTTGAAAAAGAAAGTGAGAGCGTGTCGGGGAACATTGTTTCATTTGGCTGCTTCTTCAACTGTCAAGGTCTTGGACGGGTTTTTAAAAAAAACTGGCGAAAACGTTGACGGTTGAAACGTTGCCTCACTAAACACTGGCAGCAGAAAAAGAGAGGCAGTCATCACCCTGAATATTAAATGCTGCTTTTGTCCTCCAGTAGAACTCAAGTATAGAATTCTCAGTTTTGACATTTCGTTTTTACCAGAATGACAAGAAGCTTTAAAAGCGTTTTTTATAATTTCAACTTAACTTAAATTTAAAGTGTTACATTTTCTTCCATAAAGCAAAGTATGAGTAAGTTAAATTACTCAATGAACAACTAGAGCCACTTACTCTTAGGATTGCATGGTGCAGCGGTGATAACCATTGAAAGTATGAACCTCATGGGTATTTATTTGTGTAGTTTGCATGTTGCGTGTTTTCTACGTGTGCTCTGGCTTCTTCCCACGATGCAAAGACATGCAGGTTAGTTTAATTGGAGACTCTAAACTGACTGTAGATGTGAACGTGAGTGTTAATGATTGTTTGTCTCTATACGTTGAACCTGTTGTACCCTCTCCAGAGTGAACCCCACCTGCAGCTCACCCTGCGACCCTCAGTGGATGAGCAGCGTAGATAATGGATTCTTATTATTACGAAAATGTGATCACAGTCATCAGTCGATGAAAAGCTCAGGGAAGGTTCAGGAACATACCGATGCACATTAACAGTCCAGCACTGGAGGTGAGTGAGTGTAATGTGATGTAAAACAGAGAAGCAGCAAAATCCAAAGATCTGAAGAAGAAAAGCACAAGATGTTTGGCTGGAAAGTTAGATATATTGTTGCCAACTTACTTTAAATCAATCACCTTGCAATCGTCTAACGATTCTGGCTATTTTTATAGTTCAGTTATGAAAGGTTATTGTGCATCATCTATTCTTACGTAACAGACATGGAGGTCAGATTTTCACATTTCACAGAACATTGTAAAAGACTGAGGATTTGGCCACATTAATCTTTTCTTATCTTTTAGTTCTTACCTAAACCAGCAAAGGGAGAAATAAACCACGTACACTGAACCAGATGTGGGAATGAAACACCGTCTGCGTGTGTCAGTGTTTGTGTGTCTGTGTGTGCGTGTGTGTGTGTGTTTGATTCGCACATGCAGGTTTGTACCAAATAGGTCAGAAAGCTGGAAGCAATTCCCGGCCAAACGTTGACGTGTGTTCATCATATTTCCGAGAGGCCGAGCTCAGAATGCCACAAGTTGTAATCACATTTGTAAATAGCATCGTAAAGTTGCACTCGTAAAAAGTTTGTTGTCCCGGCCCGGTCCAAGGGGGCCGAGGGAGGAGGAGGAGGAGGAGGAGGAGGAGGAGGAGGAGGAGGAGGAGGAGGAGGAGGAGGTGAATATTTGGAACAGAAAACACCGTCAAGTGTGTGTGTTTGTGTGTTTGTGTATCTGTATGTGTGTAATGACGAAGAGTAATGAGATCAAATGTTCCAGAAACATTTGTGAGCAAAAGATGTTTATGAGGTATTTTCAACCTTAGAAATTGGTTGTGAGTCTGTGTGTTTGTGTGAGTCTGTGTGTGTCTGTGTGTGTATCTGTGTGTGTCAGGTATGTGTGTGTGTGTGTGTGTGTGTATGTGTGTGTAGCTGTAGCCGTGATTCAATGATTTTATGGTCACTGGAAAAAGTCATCGCCTCAAACACACGTCATTAGTGTGATCGGTGCCCACTAAATACTCCAGGTTCACTCAAACACACACACACACACACACACACACATGTATAAGCTGTTAAGCCCTCATGTTAGACCGTGGTGTCGCGAGGAGCCGTTAACCGTAGTGTACGACTGTCCGTTCCGTGGTTACAGATAATAAATCTCCCTGCGCTGGGGGCGTTTCTTCTCTCCAGCTCTCGGCTCTTTTCATCTCTCTCCTGCTGCCTCTTGACCTCGGCTCAGAGTCGAGTCAGATCCCGTCTTGTTCGCTCTCCCTCTCCGTCGCAGCCCCTTTCAATGTCTCTCTCTCATGCTGTTAATTGAGGACTGTGTAGCAGCGCAAGTCATAATGGTTTCCATAAGGCTGCACAGCGTCTCCACAGGCGAGAGCGTAAATCACATTGACGTGTGTGTGTGTGTGTGTGTGTGTGTGCGTATGAGTGTGAGTGTGTGTGCTCTTGCATAAAGGTTACAGGAAAACGACTCCCCTGTAGGGACCTGAGAATTTAAAACCACAGTAAAATCGCGGGTGAAACTTTTGATTATTTTCATTGTCAGTTAATCTTTTGAAAAGTTCACCACTTGTATTTCGCACAATGCGAAGGTTCAACGCGGCCAAAAACATCAAACATGGAGGAGATCAGAGAGGCGTTTTCAAAAGTAAAAAAAGAAAAAAGCTTTGCACGTGATGCTTATAAGATTCTTTACAGTCAGTCCTCACTCTGCTTCATTTGCCGATCACCCAAAATAAAGTGCAGTAATGTAAACACCAGCAATTATTACATTTGTATCAACCTTTGCTCAATAAATGATGAAAGACCTTGCCAGTGTTCCAGACAGTTGCTTTTAAAATTGAGTAGTCAATCGTTCTACCCACAAATTACAACATCCTTGAGCACAGAGATTCCTTTTTGACCTTGGACATAGTTTGAGAAAAGACTTCAAGGAGCCACTTAGTGGGGATCTCTGAGCTTGTAGCTGTATCCAGTGACCTTCATCATGTCCTAGTTTGCTTCTTTTTGGACAGATCTGTTGACACATGAGCTCAACACAGTAGCTGCTCTGGTTTCATCCCTAAACGTTTAGGATTTCTCACGTTTGGACGGATCCTCTGAAGCTGTTTTCAGACATGATCTGTGGAGAAGGCTCGCACAATTGGGTCTCGACTTTCTCCAGAGATTTGACTTTGGATGTGTATGGTTCCTCTTTATATTTGGGTTCCTGTAGTTTTTTTTTGTTTTTTTGTATGTCAGGTTTTAGAAAGTTGAACAATACCAGTCGCTCTGGGTGAATCCTGAATCTCCTGCTGTATTCTCACACGGGCTCATTCAAGCACTCTCCAGAGTTCTTAGGGGCGGGCAGGAGAAACTCCTTGAGTCCTCTTGAGTTCAGTGGATGTCTGAAAGCAGCGTTTGAGACACTACTCCATTCACAGAATAAGAAAGAGCATTTGATCCAGTTGTAAACCCGAGAGAGAGCATTCACAAATTCAAGAATTAAGTTTGGTTTGTTAAAGCCTTAACTTAGTGATTTTACATTTCAGTTTGACTCACTGAAATATGAGGAGCATCCAGCAGATGGTTTGTTGCCTTAAACCCTTTTAATTCCTCCACCGTGGGGTCTCACTGAATCAAATTAATAAAAAAAAAAACTTTTACATTCATATCCGTGTTGGTTTCTGCGCTGCACACTCTGTCATCAGTGGTTTGGCTTGTTCCTGGCTTCATTAAACAGCTACTGTCCGTGGAGGATTACAGGAGCCGCGCATTACATGTGAAACACGAGCCGCTCTGCAGACAGAAGGTTTCCACAGAGCATCGACGGTATTACATGCTGGATCGGGAGCCGCAGCTTGTAAATCTAATCGTTCATTACAATAACTCTGTGTGTTATGTTGCAATATGCAGAGAGAGAGAGAGAGAGAGAGAGAAGGAGGGAGGGAGAGAGAGAGAGGAAGAGAGAGAGAGAGAGACAGGGAGGGAGGGAGGGAGGTGTTGGGATGTCCCGCTCTTTATCCCGCCAGTTTCCAGAATGTGTCATCTCTCTCGTGCTGTTCCATCACCGGAGTACGAGGCATGAAAGAACCAGGCCACATGTGGTTTGGTTGTTTTCAGAGTTGTAATGTGTGTTGTAGTCGGGAGGTCGGGGCTCTGACAGTTCAACCAACTGCTGAAGGACGAATGATGTTTGTTCTGCTGCTTGTTACAGTCGATGGGTTTTTGGAGGAGGATGGATCCTCGCAGCGCTGCCAAGAAGGAGGGGAGGGGGGGGGGGGGGGGGTTCCAAAGTTCATCTGTCTCATGCACACAGTCAGCATTTATCAGCTTGTTCTTCTGCCCAAGAGTAATCAGCCGTCTGTGTGGTCCTGTCAGAGGTCAAAGGCTCCGCTCACATCTTTCCACAAGTTTGAAAAAAAGGAGTTGGACTTTTTTCAAATTGAGGTTGCTCCTCATTCAGTGATGATCATTGTGCTGGCTAATAATCTCAGGATAGAGTTACGCTGCAGCACATGTTTTGGAAAAGTTTAAATGCACCGGTTAAATACTGAAAAACAATCGTTTTAAACTATTGGATAGAGATAGGCATTGTTATTTCTTCATAAAAGTTATTATTAAAACGTGCACAGACAAATCTGCTAATAGTTCTGACACTTAAAAAGTTTGATGAAACCGGCAGAAAAGAGTAAACGCCTAAAAAATGTGAGCTTCTAATCCGACCGCATTGTGAGACCGATTACTCAGATTACATTTCCTCTTTAGGTTGGAGAAGTAAAATTGGAGGCAAATGAAAATCTGTTTAAAATGTCCGATCATTTACATATCGTACATTTGGCTTGAACTTCAACTTTGGTTAAATTAACAACCAGATGTCAAAGCATTAAAAAGACTCAATTCATATGGTCTCTACCGAGAGCATAATCCAATAAATGAAATAATTATTAACTAAAATATACCTTGATTATCATTACCAGCACTGATTAAGTATGAATTGATGATTTAGAAATCGTCATGTTGTTCTAGATACTTGTGAACAGATTAGAAATGTGTTTTATGAATCCACATTTCAAGATAAACCCAAATTAAACAGTAATTATCCTTTTTTGACATGTCCAACTCCAATAGTGAAAAAAGGTTCACTTTGTTTTGTCATCATTAAGGCTAAAAGTGTGTGTCCGCTATATCCACAGATCAAACAATATCATGTTGAAATAGAGACACTGGTCAGTGTTTGTAAGACCAACAGTAGTCTACTGGGTTTGTCAGAATCCAGTCAGGGCTGCTGGTTTTGGCTCCGGGGCTCCAACAATCGGTGGTCAGAAACATCTCAATCCCCCTCACACATGAGCTTTAACACAAACACACACACAGAGAGAGGTTCTGTCCACATATCCAGTGTCTCTATATTAAAACCTGGAAGGACGTGACCCTTTAGGAAAACACATACAGTAACACACTGGACATTCGGGACTCGTATTTCTGAGCGTGCCCAGGTCCAATCAGTGCTGTTTCTCTACCGACCTCAAAGCAAATACAAGAAGGGGTTATACAAATATACACACACACACACACACACACACACACACACACATAAGGGGTACCCAGCCAGTGAATGTGTGAAATGTAGCGCACTGTTGAACCACTTCCCCCTGAAGATTAAAAGAGATAGGAATGAAAAACAAAAGAAAGAAAAACAGGCAGAAAATGAAAACGGGAGGGATACAAAGCATGAGTGTGAAGAGAGCGAGAGAGAGAAAATGACTTCAGTTTTAAAGTTTGAATTAAAATGGCACTCAGTGGAGTGTAAACCTACACCAATGCCCAATAGTCCTACACATTATGTTCTAGTTCTCATAGTAGAGCAATATAAAACAGAAAGGGAAATGTTCCAGTAAGATTTCATGGATTCACCCCTGAATCTGCATCTGCACTAAAATGTGAGTGTGTTCTTCCTGGGAGTTCTTCTGCAGTCCACATACATGTATAGCAACATAACTAAGGAATGGATCAGAGCTCATCTGAGTCAGCACTAACTGTGAGGAGAGTTTCCAGCTGAAGCTTTAAGGGGGTGAATTATCAACCCCTTGCACCGCAGCCACGGAAAATATAAAACTACTCTATTTCGAGCAAATGTTTCTTGTGAGCAGAGCTGTGAAACCTGCGTAAAAACCTCCAGCCAAAGGATCTGGCCGGACATGAGAAGGTGGAACGGGATCAGAACAAGAAACGTGTTTATTGAAAGCAGCTGAAGTCTGGACGGAGGAATATGTTTTCTACTCCGTGTGAGTGTTCAACACGAAACAAACAGTGAAGCATTAACTCCACCAGCCACCCCCCCCCCCCCCCCCCCCCCGTGACCGTGCACTGGAATAACAGAGCTGGAGAGAGGTGTGAAACTGACTCGGGCTGGCTGACATGTTTTCTGGATGTCGAGCATTGTTTTTTTTTTATTTTACTCACCGAAGGTTTTAAAAGGTGTCACATCCCAA
The DNA here is from genome assembly GCF_947347685.1 of Pleuronectes platessa. Lineage (NCBI taxonomy): Eukaryota > Metazoa > Chordata > Actinopteri > Pleuronectiformes > Pleuronectidae > Pleuronectes > Pleuronectes platessa. The sequence goes on from NC_070633.1 coordinate 23,754,877, forward strand.
ACATAAAAGGAATGTATATATAGAGGAGCAGGTTTCTGAGGCCGGAGTCTGAGGTGACAAAGTCGAACGTGGTGTTAATGACGCCGACCACACGCGTTGATCTCTCTCTCTCTCTCTCTCTCTCTCTCTCTCTCTCTCTCTCTCTCTCTCTCTCTCTCTCTCTCTCTCTGTCTCTCTCTCTCTCCGCTCTCTGAACATCCTTGGATGAAAGCTTCCTCTTCTGGTCACGGCCGAGGTGACAATGGAGGAGTCAGCTGGTCGTCTGTGCGACATCACGTGTTAACAGCTGATCTGAACTCTGTTTGGACATCACTGAGCCGGCGGTCTCTACTGTTGGGTTGAGTTTTTTTACGAGTGTAGAAATCAGTCGCTCATCTTTGAAAGGCAGTCGGTTCTGTTGAGGGTTTTCATGGGAGGCCCCTCTTCAACACCGCGCCTCATGTTACAGATCTGAAAATGTCAGTGAAAACCTGAGACAGAACTTCAGCCACATTTCTCTGAACATGTAGAGTAAAGTGCTGAACGTGTTTGGAGAGGTTCTCCTCCTCAGTGGAAATAGTAGCTCTACATTTGAATATCAAGAAATAAGAATACAACAACACTCTGGATTTATGACCAAGGACCAATATAATCTTTACCATAACTCCAAAGCATTTATCTGGTTTTAAATTCATCTTTTTACGTAGGTAATATTATTTGATCAGGCTGATTTGTCTCTGTATCACCACATATAGATGCTAATACATAGATGGTTAGGGCATGTTTTGAATTTAGAAAATACTTTGATACTGTGGATTTTTTGGCTGCATTGTATACAGACAGTGGAAGTGGTCCAACCGCCCCCCCCCCCGCCCCCCCCCCCTCCCTTTCCAATTCAGGTTTACAGGCTCACACCATTCCTGGGTGAGGGGGGGGTTTACCCTGCTAGCTTCTAAACCGTGTTCCCTGTGAGACCCCCGCGCACCTTGGCTTCAAACACGCTCCCCTTTCTCAGAACAGCCTGCATGTGGCAGGAAGGAGGGATGAAGGGGCGACTCAGAGGGAGGGAGGGAGGGAGGGAGGGAGGGAAGGAGGAGTGAGGCTGGACGGGAATACCAGCACCTCAAGTTACCATGTAGTTAAATAACGCCAGGACGCACGCACCCACACATGCACGGACACACCTATTCAGGAATTCATATCTCACACACACACGCACACACACAGACACACACACTTTGGGGCCTGCACCACGCGGCCTCCCTGCTATTAATACCAGCCCCGGCGATGCAGGTCATGCTCCGTGTTTTCATTTCGAATGCGTCTTTTTTTCCATCGTCCTCACGGTGACGCTCACTCAAAGCGCTCGGAGCTTTCAGGTGGTCGTCTGCAACACGCGTGATGAACAGATCCGTCTCACGTTACACTCACGCTCTCCCGGTGCTTTCTGCAGGTGGTCCCAGTCCACTTCTCCTCATTTCTATGACCATGAGGTTTTGGTTGAAGTCTCAGGTTCAAGCCAAGTTAACTGCAACCCCACCCCAACTCCCACCCACCCACCCCTCACATGTATTATGACAGATCTGACGTTGCACTGTATGAGCCCTCCCCAGCTTCCTGTTACAGGGCCCCTCGGATACATTGGATCCATCTTCGAGTGTGGAGCCTGAAGCAGGAAGGTCCAGACAGATGTTTGCATCTTTTTGTTTATCAGTGGAAAGAGATGGTGATGGTCGGAAAATGAGATTAGAAGAAAGGTGATCCTGGAGAACGTTATTTAGACGATTGAAGGTTTTCAAAACAGAATTTCTTCTCTGTATCGTGTTGTTTTTCCTAGAAAGGTAATTTTGGAAAAAATCTAATAATTGTTTCTCTTCTAAGACATTTAAGACAAAATATTTACTCGTAGGCATGAGTCAGCGAGTTGTATGAATTTGATTACAAGTGATTTGCAGCAGCGCCAAGTCTTTCCACACAGTCACTCTATCATATTATTTGTCATTTGATTTTTGTTGTGTGACTCTGGTCTATTACTGAGAAGTTTGAAAAGCACGTTAAGCAGTTCTCTGGCTGCAAAGTAAGTTTGAGCTCTAATGAGGTGCAGAAATTCGGAGGACATGTTTTACACATTTTACATTTCGACCTGTAGCTTCCGGTGCATTGAATTCCTGATATTTTCCTGCCAGCCTCCTAGTAAAGTGTTTGGAAAATGTCCAAGTGAGTCCATAAAAGACACAGACGAAGACGTGAACTTGGAAAGACGAGATTCTAAAGGGCTCGGTGAGGTCGGACAGTTTCCAGACCTTATGGTCCAGATACTTTCCAAAGCTCAGGCTTCAGTCGCCACTCGGCCTGATTTTCTAAACCACTCATCCACCTGTCATTCCCTACTCGAGGGGTATTTACGTCCCCACTCCCCTGACCTCTATCAGTCTGCCTCCAATTTGCAACTTCTTCAAATCGATGGTGAACGAGCTACATCGTGACCCTGCATTAAAACGGCTACATCCACGTATAAAACCACTGTCAGCCGCTGATAGAAAACAGACAAATTCCTCCTGACTCCCCGTCCACCCCCGAGGCTTCTTTTCAACCCTTCAGTGCGTAGCTCAAACTGTGTGTTGCACATCATTCATGCTTATCGTGAGCTCACTGGAGCAACAGATGGGTGCAGAAATCATCAACTCATCAAAGACCATTCAGCACAATTAAAGTTCAAGGGAATATTTCTTCGTCCTGCGTCAGAACTCTTCCTTCCACGCTGCGTTTTATTCATAACTTTTTTTGTTTTCCTCGCCAGATGACTCCGGCTCGAGAGGCGGAGCGGGGACGGCCAATGGCGACGCCGAACACGCCCCGGAGCTTGCTGGGAAACTGGGTAAGTGCTCTCACACATACAGGAAGGAAGCCTGGAGGTGACACTTGGGATAGCGGAGAGTGTGTGACTTGTAAAGGAAAACAGTAGCAGACTGAACAATAAACACCTTGCAAACTGTCCGAGCCAAGAAGGTGAGGGTGTGTACGCCCCCCCCTCTCACACACACACACACACACACAGAAATACACACGTGCACACAGCAGGGTGGGTGTTTGCGTAGGTAATTGACTCTGACAGAGTGGAGAGGAGTCTATTTGTGTGAGGTGTGACTTGGTGCCCCACCCCCCCCACCAAGTGTCCCTGGATAGTCTCCCTGTCGTGTAATTTAACCCACTCTTGTTGTCGTGCTCTTCTCTCTCAATCACCATGAAGCCATTAGTCCAGTTGCACATGTTTAATACGCAGCCATGAGAGAGGCATCAACCCGACCATCTTAAGATCTGCTATCAATACATTACAACCAATATTGATTTTTATAATTGGATTTATAAAAATTTGACCAAAACTATAGCCCGTTCAATATATATTTTGAAGCAGTACCACTATTATGAACACAACATTTTCCAATAGCGATATATTGGTCAAGAAAGTGTCAATAAATCCTCAGACGTTGTTATTAAACCTTTATGACAAAGAAATGTATTTGAGGCTTGATAATTTACAGTTTAACTATAAACTTTATTATTAATAACTATAGACAACACAAATACAACCAAACCAGTAGAACTTGAATTGAGCAAATACAAATATTTGGGCATAAAATGCATCTTTTTCTGCATTTTCTATTCTCATAGACATTAATATTCACTTTAATACAGAAGATACATGTATAGATGCCACTTCTAATGCAAGGACCCACACGAGCTCTTCCCTCAACTACTCAAGTCAACATGAGCCAGAGTTACCTCACTTTAAAATCTCCATAATCTCAGTAGCTGAATATAAATTTGGATATCACAAGTCTCTCTCTCTCTCTCTCTCTCTCTCTCTCTCTCTCTCTCTCTCTCTCTCTCTCTCTCTCTCTCTCTCTCTCTCTCTCTCTCCCTCTCTCCCTCACTAACACACACACACCCACACAAACACTCTGGTTCACTCTATCTCTCCCTGGCACCCTGATCAAAGTCGGCGTGTCGGAGGGTCAGTAGTATTTTTACACTGTGAAGTGTGGCGTTGAGTTGGCCCCTGAGACCCAGAACAAGCCTGCCCTTTCGCCCGCCCTGGCTCTCACCTCCTCCCCTCTCTCTCCTTGCTCCTCGCTCTTAACTTTCTCAGTTTGCCTTCGCTTCTCCTCCCTCTGTTTTTCTTTCTCTCTGTGCCCCCTCTTTTACCCTCACTTTGTTTTATTGTCTTAACTCTTTGTCTTTGTTCTCAATTTTTCAGCCATCACTCCCGTCTTTGATTCTCAGCAATCCCTCAGCCGTGCGTGTGTTTTAACCTCCACGCGAACTTTGCCCTCTCTCTCTCTCTCTCTCTCTCTCTCTCTCTCTCTCTCTCTCTCTCTCTCTCTCTCTCTCTCTCTCTCTCTCTCCATCTGTTTTCTCCTCTACCTCTGTTTGATTTGGTTTGGGCGTAGACGTTATAAATCAGCTCATTTTAAATTGCGCCTCACTGTATTTCGCTAGCCTCATCTTTATCCAATCCACCTCAGATCAGATTCACTTTGCTCCGGCTGCTCACGTCCTCATTTCTGTTCATTTCAAGCAAGTGCAGTTGAATTCATGTCGAGACAAAGGGAGCCGCTGCCAAAACATTAAACTATTAATCGCTGCGTTCTGCTGTACTGATGCACTGACTCCAGTTCAGCAGTAGTCCAGTAGCTTTTCTCAAGACTCACGCAGGACAAAGGTGAGACTTAAAAGCCTTTGGGGTATGTTTTCTCTGTCAGCCGGCCCAGCTTCGGGTCGGAGCGATATTCCGCTGAGCGATGCAGCCGTAGTAAAACCTCCGGACCCGAGCGCACAGAGCCGTCACATAACTCTTCCTCGTGTTTGTTTACTCAGAGCTGGAATAATAACTGTGTCCAAAGAAACAAACGCAACTGCAGTAGTTTCGGGGTGATTTATCGCCCCGGTTGATGGCTATCTGCTGTGGCTTGAACATGAGGGCTGTAAAAATCAAGCGCTCCTGTGAATGATTTCCTCTCCTCCCTCCCTGCTGGAGAGTTTCTTTTCCCCTCTTTGATGTGTTTTCACTGCTCGTTGATTGTTGGACTTCTTTTAGAGAGGGACGTGTGTGTGTGTGTGTGTGTGTGTGTGTGTGTGTGTGTGTGTGTGTGTGTGTGTGTGTGTGTGTGTGTGTGTGTGAATAGATTCATGGGGTTATTGTCTGACTGTTTTATTTCTTTGTGAGGAGGAATATGTGTCCGTGAATGGCTTGAAGGGATCAAGTCGTGCAGCAGTACGGACGGATGTGGTTGTTTGAATGCGTGTATGAGGTTAACTGGAGGCTTTGTGTTTTGTGAGAAAGAGTTTGCGTGGGTGAAAGGAGGGTTTGTGTGTGATGCCAGTCGCTGTCTGGCTTTGTGCGACTTGTGCACAGAGTCGTGAGCGGATATTTACGGTGATGTTACATAGCTGTGGGTTCCACAGTGAGCTTTCACAACGGAAGGATTTGAAGTTCAAATGTGTGGCTTTTTTTAATGAGCAGCAGAAGAATACAAACCCGGGGCCAAGAGGTGCTGGATCAGTGGAAAATAACAAATCTGCTGTGTCTATATTTGTGTGTGTGTGTGTGTGGTTTTTATTTTGCTCCATGCTATCCAAGAGGAACCTTGTGTCATTATTTAGCAGCCAACAGTGAAGTCCCGACGTCACATACTGTGGACATGTTTGGTCAAATACTGAAAAATGTATTGACATTTCACGTAACAATTTAAATGTATCTGTTAACAAGACGGAGCATATCTGACGTGAAGCCTTGGCATTCTGTCCTTCACCATCTTGGTCTTTTGAAACTTTATTTGGAGGATCATGGGTGAGTGTGGGGAAGGGGGGGAGGTAGAGCTGGGCGATATGGAAACAAATCTTTCAAGATATTTGTTTTTGTCAGTTGATACACAAACTGATACTCACATGGGATAAACACCATCTAGTCCTATATTCTAAAATCAAATCAAATTTCAAATATTATTTTATTTGTATAGCCCATATTCACATATCCCAATTTGTCTCATAGGGCTTTAACAGGGTGTGACATCCTATGTACTTAACCCTCAACAAGATTAAGGAAAAACCTAAAACAGGGATAAAAGAACGTAGAAACCTCAGAGAGAGCCACATGTGACGGATCCCTCTCCCAGGACGGAGAGAAGTGCAATAGATGCCACAAGTAATGGAGAGCACGAGAAGGAATGTTTGTCAGTAATGTTCGAGCATCTGAGTAGACATATTGTATATCAAGCAGTCTTGTTGTAATCATAGTCCAGGATCAGCAGCCACCAATCTCCACAATCCATTGACATGATCCACTGTCACCTATTAGGATCATCATCAGCTGCCACCTCGATCATGGTCCTCTATCTAGATCAATGCCAACACGAAACAGGATCCACAAATATAATCCACGATCAGCCGGCATGATACAGGATCCGCCATTAAGACCCCGATCTCTGATTCGTGATCCACCGTCATAATCCACGATGTGGCTGCAGCCGCGATCCTGGATCTGCAAAACGATGAAGCATCCAACACGGACTCCGGATGACATCCTCAACCTTTATCTTATACTCCATCAACTCCTCTCGTGTCTGCTGCATGTCAACCTGCTGCTCTTTGGGGAGTTTGTCAAGGAACTGTAGAGACTCGGACTCGTCTCGCTGCATCGCCTTGGCATTCTTCAATCTCCTCTCCAATGACACAATCCCAGCCTGCATCCGTGTCTTGTCCTCGTTCAATCTCCTCTCCCTGGTGTTCATCGGGACTTTAGGAGCCAGGTTCCTGTCTGCCTGCCCCATATTCTCAAACTCTGAGTCTCAGCTGTTGACTAATCAAGTCTTTGTTGCTGTTGTTCTGTCGGAGGCTCTTATCTCAGGACTTTCTCTTCCTCAGTTAAGTATGATTGTTAGTGACTTCAGAGCCACTGATCTCTTTGATCTTTGCTCCAATGTTGCTGATGCATGGAAACATGAATGACTCCAAAATCATTTGATGAAAACCCCTTCATGTCTTTTTAAATTTATATTTAAGTATATAACAAAGAGCAGGGGGGTGTTTGGATCAACATGCCACCGCCGGCTCCCTCTAGAATCTAGATATGAGACTCTGTTTTAGCTTTTCTTCTCATTCAAATAAACTGGTGTAGTGCCCGTTCTTTGTGAACCGAATACAAAGCAGTGGTTATTGTCGTGAACTTGCTGTGGCGATGGAAGTAAACAACTGTTTATTGCTGTAAATTGCTGCAGATTGTTGACAATTGGTTAGCTATTGAAGAATAGAGTAAAACCTTTAATAATCAACAAAAGCAACGTCTCTACAAAATGCTAATAATATGTTAATTTATCTTATATCAAAAACAATGTCTAGGAAATGTAAAAGCTAAATAATCTGAAACACAGGAGGCTTGAAACATGCGTGAACCGTCCCATTGTGTCCCTGCCTCCTCAGATGATTTAGCTTTGATCGCTTGTTACGTCCAATAAAAGTGTCAAATAAGAATCTTGTGAATTCCTTTTCCAGTCGTGGTTCTTTCTCTGCTCTGAAGAACTGAACTGTGCTTGTTAATATAAAACTTCTCTTTAAACCGTTTATATTTCTTCTCCTTCTCCCTCTGTTCTCTCCTTTTCTTCTCTTCTCTTTTTCGCATCTGCATCAGCTCAGCGGGCGAAAGAGGGGATTTTTTTTTTTGTCGTTGATATTCTAACTTTATGCTCCAAGCAGCTCATAACTGTCAAATTTAGTTTACAAGAAAAGATCTGTGGTCAGTGTTTCAATTATCCTCCCGTGTCCCTCTTTCCCTCATTCAGTGCGTCCACGTTTCACCCAGCCGGCAAAGATGAGGAAGCGTGTCATCGCTCGCCCGGTGGGCAGCTCGGTGCGTCTGAAGTGCACGGCCAGCGGGAACCCTCGGCCCGACATCGTCTGGCTGAAGGACAGTCGGCCGCTGGCGGAAGAAGACGACGGAAAAGACGGGAAGAAGAAGAGGTGGACTCTGAGTTTGAAGAACCTGACCCCGGAGCACAGCGGCAAATACACCTGCCACGTCTCCAACCGAGCAGGAGCGATCAACGCCACCTACAAAGTGGAAGTCATACGTGAGTCCACCGTGATTTATGTGCATCATTTATAGGGTCAGTCCATTAAATAACCATCTCTGTGTATTTCAGAGAGAGATCTCACAAATATAGAAGTTAATAGCCTGGTCCTTTCATATTCTCTTTTATATTTATGTCCACTGTGTCATATCTCTAAGGCTCCAGAAACCTTTTAAAAAAGATCTAAATTAAGATGTTTGCGTCCATCCAAAATCTTCATTATATCAATTTCCCATAAAACATCATAAATGTTCTTCCTCACTCCTAAAGTACGACTTACTCTTAGCTCCATCTTGTTAACATGCAGTTAAATCTCCAATTGGACGTCTTAATGAGATTAAACATATGTACATACATATACGTCATGTGACGAAGGTTAAAAGCAGATAACAGGCAAAATGGTTATTGTGTGTTGTCGATCATTTCAGCTCTACTATTGAAACATCCTGAAAATGTGTGTGTAAGATTGTGAAGGCTGTGGAGCATGTGGTCACTTCATGTCGTGACACATCGGAAAGTACATTCTTGGAATTGTGGTGCGTGAGTTGTGGAGTGTCCCGGCTGGCACATGATACTCTGTGTCTCTCACCCAAACAATAACATACTGTACACTACTGTGTACACAGGATGTAGATTATTGTTTGACAGAGAGGCCGGCCGGACCTAATGGCAGGGTTCTGTTTCCATTCTATGGTCGAGAGCCCCATCATTAACTTTCAACCGTTGAAATGATTTGTTGGCAAAGTGATGCGTCTTTGTGCTCAGAAAAGAGCTGAGTTTAGAATTCCATCTGGTTTGAGGAGAAAAAGACCTGAAGACGATGGTCAGTCATCAGTTTTCTTACATCGTTGTGGAAATTACACTTCCGTTGTTTTTCCTGCATTGTTCATTCCGTAACAAATCCAGTTTTCATATCAGCGCATATCAATAAACACTGATGCCTGTAAAAGGCTCACATCTGACAATATTATCAGCAACCAATGATTCTGCCAGACTCCTGTGTCAAGCACGATGTTAAACTATGATCCTAAACACTCAGGTGCTCAAGGTTCTGTCGTAGAACCACCGTCCCGACCTCAACCTGGGACTTGTGCCCCAAGCGCATGAGGTTACAAATATAAAGGTTTTTAAATAGTTTATTATAAGTCTCCTTTTGCATCAGTGGCATGTATTGATCTCCACCAGTCTCTGTCGATTAACATCATTGGAGCGAGTGTGGAATCTGGAGCTGGATGAACCAGCTGCAGTCTCACTCTAAAGAAAGTGTTCAGAGCAGAATGTGTTACGATGAGTTGTGAGAGTTTTCGATGTGTTAGGTCGTGTTGGAAAACTTTTTTAGTGTCTTTTACGCTGGTTGATTTAATGTTGAGTTGTTTGGTGGAGAGTTGGTGTAGAAGTTTGTGTGTGTGTGTGTGCGTGTGTGTGTATGTGCGTGTGTGTGTATGTGCGTGTGTGTGTGCGTGTGTGTGTGCGTGTGTGTGTGTGCGTGTGTGTGTGTGTGTGTGTGTGTGTGTGTGTGTGTGTGTGTGTGTGTGTGTATATGTGCGTGTGTGCGTGTGTGCGTGTGTGCGTGTGTGTGTGTGTGTGTGTGTGAGAACTGAACTGTAGGTTATTGTGTGTTACAGCTCTGTGGAGAGAATCAAACTCTCCTGACTCTCACTTTACTCACCACATCTGCTGTACATTAAACTACAGCTGTAGTCTTTCCTCAAAGGCATTCATGCACACACACACACACACACACACACACACACACACACACACAAACACACACACGGATTAAATCAAACTAGTGCTCGCTTATGTCAAATGTGATATTTTCTCCATCAGTCGGGATCTACTCAGCTGTCAATCATTCACTGCTGTTAGAGAGAAAACTATAAATAACGGCATTCAGGAGAAAACCTGAGAGGCTCTTATGAAACATAATAAATTCATAGATACAGTTGAACGACATGCACGGAATTCTTAAATATAATAAGTTATCAGATGGTGGTGAATGGGTTTGCACCTGGTTAAGCAGCACACACATCCTTTGAGAAGATTTAGATCATGTTTGGATTAGATAAATGAAATGCAGGTTATTCAGCTGCAACATTCAGAATTATTCCTGCAAGATGACGTCCGGAAATCAATTAAAAATTATAAGCATTAGAAATAAAATGTCATCATCCCCACATGAAATTGACTTTGAAAGATTAACGACAGCCTCAGTTGCAGCTCCACAGGAAACACTGAGACAAGCTAGCTCATGTAAATGTGTTTTCTATGTTTCGCCTAACTCTGAGGATAATGGGAGTCACATGTCTCTGGCAGCTTCACCTGGAGGGTTAGAGGCTGACAAAGTTTGGGAATCCATGTTCTAAAGAATTTATTTACTACCTTAAAATAAAAATCATTGCCCAAAGTCTTCACATAAACTTTTTATTTTTACTTTCCCCTCTGCCTTAGTGAGTTCTCGGTGTTGTTTACATGTGGGGTATGGTAACCTTTTCAACAAACAGAGAAAACCAAGCAAGCGCTGCAAAGTGTTAAACCTGCAGCTTTTCTCCGTCACCTTTCTTCCTCCTCCTTCAGTCACTGGCACTTTTAGAAACTTTTCTTTCCAGCTTCATGAATTCATCCTCCAACAAAACCCAAACTGAGGATTTAACCTTTCAACTTCTGTTCAAGACCAGGTTGAAAACAGCTGCTGAAAAAAAAAAGAGAAATCGTGTTAATTCTCTCGTGTTATGTTCCCGTGAGATTGCATGAACAGATTCTGAAGAGGAGACCATTGAAAGTCTCTGGCAGGTGTGTTTATTCTGAGAAGAGAAAAGGCGGAGCTGAAGATAAGGGATCTGTTTGTGTGTCTTCAGCTGAGACGGAGGATGTGGTGCTTGAATGCAGCAGATACTGTTCAAATAATGCTTTCAAAACACATCACGTTCTCTCAGCAGCAGAGTGTGTTTCACTCGGTTCAAATGCATTGAGTAAACAGAGTGTAGTCTTTCCTCTCTTGTGTTTTTAATTATGATCGCAGCTGAAATCGACAAGTTTCAATATACAACAATTAACCCGCCTCTTCAAGTTAACACTCTGGAGACTGAGACCCACAGTTCTACAGTATTTCATTGAAATCTTATTGAAGAAACTGAAAAATCAAAGGAATTATTTACATAACGGGCGTTTTTTTCAGGGATTAAGAAATTGCTCAATTTACTGCTTTCCTGTAGCGGTGGAAATAAATGAAGCCTTTAATCTTAATGCAAACAAATCACAACAGCTTCTGATGGTTTACTCACCAACCATCTGGACAAAGGTAGTGTTGGAACCACCTGTATTACTCCACCCTCTGATGCATTATAAGGACAATAGTGCAGGAAGTGTCTGTGAATACTGGACAGAGGCTCCACATGCAGCACAGTCTCCAGTCTAGAAAAATGATATTAATATTCTTCTTTCTTTCTCTGTGTGTGTGTGTCTGTGTGTGTGTCCTGCAGAGCGTACCAACTCTAAACCCGTCCTGACCGGCACTCACCCTGTCAACACCACCGTGGACTACGGAGGAACCACGTCCTTCCAGTGTAAAGTCCACAGTGACGTCAAGCCGGTCATCCAGTGGCTTAAAAGAGTCGAGCCCGGTGACGAGAACAAGTTCAACACCACCATAGAGGTACGAGCACCGGCTGCCCCCCCAAAAAAAACCACTGCAACAGGTTACTGGTAATCTGAGTGAATGAATCAATGCATTTGTTTGCTTTTCTTTCAAAGGTTGGAGACCATCGCTTTGTGGTCCTGCCGACAGGAGAGGTGTGGTCGCGCCCCGATGGCTCTTACCTCAACAAGCTGCTGATAACCAGAGCCAAGGAGGAGGACGCCGGCATGTACATCTGCCTGGGAGCCAACACCATGGGCTACAGCTTCAGGAGCGCTTACCTGACGGTGCTACCAGGTCAGAGGAAGAACCAGACGAGATAACATCAACCTGTATTTATTCCTCTGGTTTAAAACACCAGAGTGGAAGATGGTTGACCAGCGGGTTTGAAGAGAGGCAGTGAACTTAGTTTTTAAACCATCGTTACTAATGTGAAGCCAGGACACAGTTTATTTGTTATTCTTGGCTGTAGCATCAAAAATAATCATGAATTGCAAACTCAACGGTGACAACAGCAAACAAAATAGATAAAATGTAATATAAGCTAAGTAGCATGTTCCCATGACTGCCAACATGCTGCTTCACTCAACAAATAATTCCTATTTTCATCTTTCACAGATCTGAAGCCCCAAATCAGCTCTCTCCCCACAGCGACCTCCCCAGGCCTCCCCTGGCCCGTCATTATTGGAATACCTGCAGGCGTCGCCTTCATCTTAGGCACCGCCCTCCTCTGGTTCTGCCAATCAAAACGCACCTGCTCCTCCTCTTCCTCCTCCCCGTCTTCCTCCTCCGCTCTGCCCGCCGCCCAGCGTCTACCGGCGGCCAATCGCGATCGAGCGTGCCCGACGCTGCCCCCCCAGCCGGCCAACGGGGATAAAGATTCTGTTTCTTACGAGGACTACGTCGCCCATCAGCAGCTGCTCCAGGCTCAGGGGGGGGCCCCGGCGGCTCCGAAGGTCTACCCGAAGATCTACACGGATATTCACACGCACACGCACTCGCACGTGGACGGGAAAGTGCACCAGCACCAGCACATTCACTACCAGTGTTAGCAGCGAGGCTACGGCAGCGAGCGTTGGGTGTTTTTCGTTACAGTGCACGTAGACTCACAACAGTCCACACTAACTGCTGACTATACAGAAAAAAAACACACAGAGAGCAAAGAGACCGTGAGGAAGAAACACGGGATCATTTCTCCCTCACTTTGCTGCAGCCGTGGACTCGACACACAAAACGATGAAGAATGTAAAGAGAGAGAACACAAAGATCTTTATTTTTGAACCACGTCATCGCAGAGAAAGAACCCAAAGAACCTGTTTGAATCAAGCCTCCTGTGGAATGGAACCTCCTGTGTAAATGTGTAAATCTCTCACCGGGTTGCTCACAGGCCTCGTGAAGCAACTGGGAACTCACCGTTTTTTAACAGCAAACCAGCAATTTATCTGCCTCTGTTCTTTCAGTACAACCACAACCTCCTCGGTATGAACACAGCTCACTGTTCACTACCAGCCTCCAAATATAGCTACTCGTGTATATAGTGGAATATGATTATACGGCTTCTAGCATGCTACGTCGTTCCTGGATCATCTATAAAGAACATATAGCATGTGTGTAATGTAATAGCGTAACTTCAGAGTATATCGGCCCGACTGAGCCATAAGAACCAGGACTGGAGACTGACTCCCCCGAGCCGGCACCTCCAGCAGAGATCAGGCCCACCGGGGTTTCCTTCAGGCCGACAGCTGTTCTCATAAGTGTTCCAGCTTCTATCTGCTGGAAAAGAGCTGATTTCAATCTCTCCACAGCTACGATGGGATTTCTGCTAAACCCGGGGACCCCCTCTCCCGACAGGGGTTGCGGAAGTAATCATTAGATCTCTCCAGACTCTCGATAAGTCCTTTCCGCCCCCTTTTCTCTACTTCCTGCAGAATGGTGGCATTTCCTGTTTGCATTGTGTTTGATGCTTGCAGACTTGCGAGAGGGGTTGAGGGATATCGGCTCTCGTCGTGTCTTAGGCACAAAGGGATCATCCACGAGGCCTCGGTGTAGAAACGCTGCCTCCGGAGAATTGCTTCCAGATTTCACGGCTCACGCTCGGCTCTGCGGATAAATCACAGGTCCTTGTTAATCTGCTATATGGTTTAGAGGGCTTGAAAAAAAGAAAAGCGACTTAAACTATGTAACTCGAGGATGAGACTTGCAAACGTCATCTCTTCAGGCACCTCACAGGTCGACCTGTTGTCTGTCAACCCTGATTCATAACATGGAAAAAGTCACTTAAAGATACTTTAAGGGTCAAATAATACATTTCAACTGGTAACTGAATGGAAAACCAATATCTGTATCATTACACCGAGTGTCTTCACATTTCATAAACCTGTGTGGCACATTTTTTATCCAGTCGTCTGCAGGATAAATCAAGATCTTTACTGGATCTTTTTTTAAATGAACATCTATTTACTGAATTTTCAACTGCAGTGCCTTCAATCACCCTGATGAATTAAATTGTAAGTGTTATTGTCAACACCTTAAAAAATACTTTAAAGGTAAAATAATGTTTTATAACTGGTAACTGAATAGACTTTCAGTTTTGTTTGCATTACATTTAGAGCCGTGGCAGCACCCACTGTGCGTCTACTCACTTATAAACTCGTATTTACCACCAGTTGAACAAACCTTACCTTACCCCACCAAGTTTTCATATTTACTCCAGGCCAAGTGAGGAATTCATTATTTTAACTATCTAGATCTCTCCAACTTTTATTGCACAGTTAAAGGATCTTTCTTTAATGAATTGAATTTGGTAAACTGAGTTGGTGGCTCTTCCTCGTGGTCGTGTGTCCCGAGCAGAGGTCTGATCTACCAAACTGGAAACATCTTTGTGTCTGAGTGGAGACTTACACGCACCAGTGAGGTCAAGAGCAGCTGTAAGGAACAAAGAAATGAGTGCACGGAGATCTGAGGATGTTTTACTGGTCAGTGAAAGCTCGAGGAGGAGATGACAGATATTATATTTGTGATGATAAATGGTAGTTGTTGGGTCGTTTGTTTAAACTCGTTTAGATTGACCAGCACCTCAGATCAGAAATTAAATCATCCTTAAACTCCACTACATCCGGGTTCTTGTTAGGATCTGACCCAAATTACTCACACTCATAAATACATATATATTTTTCATCAAGATCCATTAATTATTTGCTTGGAAATTGGGGGAAATGTCCCAAAACATGATGAAAAGTGAAAAAGGTCCTTAGTGGAGTTGAACAAACCCCCTCAGTCCACAGCCATCCACACCACTCACTCTCTCTCAGGTGTCCATCCCCTCGTTCCTGTGTGTTCGTGAATCTGACCACTAAATGAAAACTGTGTAAAACGAGACGCTGGGATAAG
Organism: Pleuronectes platessa; assembly: GCF_947347685.1. NCBI lineage: Eukaryota > Metazoa > Chordata > Actinopteri > Pleuronectiformes > Pleuronectidae > Pleuronectes > Pleuronectes platessa. The sequence continues at coordinate 23,770,009 of NC_070633.1, forward strand.
ATTCAGCTCTCAGCTGTTTTACGTTACAGGTTTCTCTCACTCAGAAGTGAGGCAGCTGTGCAGAGACGTTTTAATAAGATACAAAATGTGGGGGAATGTAGAAATGTACTGTATATATGTGAAATATGAAAGAGGCTGTAGGCTTGTTATGTAGTTTTATATATTTGTACTGTATTTAGTAAACAGCAGGCGTTCTCCAGGACGTCTGAAGTACAACAGTGAGAACTTTAAACAGCCATGTGACAGGAAGTGATCTATTGAAATCACCTGGTTGCACATGGGATCGTTTTTTCTTCAGCATTTATTTTTGCACATAAATCTTTAAACTCAAATAGAGAAATGTACAAGTGTATGAATATGGATTAATAAATATATACACCCATTTTGTTAAAATAATACTCACAGGTACAGTTTGAAGTTGCCCTCAAGAAAATTAGTTTGATACCTGTGGAGTTCTCGATGTGATTGTACTGACAGATATGATTTTTATTAATAGAGAAAATGCAGCCCACAGATAATCTAGACATCATCCTCACGACAGGTAACATTAACAGCATTTAAAATCTGAACCTTTGTCCTGCTCTTGAATGAAGATAAAAATAAACCCAGATGTTATTGGACGGATGAAAACGTCACTCACTTCTTTCATTGTTCTCATGTTACATGTTCAAACCTGTGAGTTTGATGTGTCAGAGCTAAGGGACTGCCAACAGACAGACTGTGTGTACCTGCACCTACCACTAGTATGTACATGAACCGGCATTAGTGTGAAAAATTAAATATTAGATCAGTTATAGAGTCAATGCTTCAGACCATAAAGTAGCTCGGCCCATGAAACCTTGTAAATGCTAAATTGTCTCAACATTCAAAAAGGTTTGTGCTTCTCTAAGTGTGCGTCTAATTTATTTTCTTCAAAACATGTTTGTTATTTTTCATATAATTGGGCATTATACTGCATGAGTGGATTTTGTGTTATAGTCATGATGTAAGCTATGTAGCGAAGGCCATGTTCATGTCATTGTAAGATACTGTATTTATATATGCCGACAGAATATACAAAAAAACTATCGATAATCTTTGTATCGACAATCTTGTACAGTCCCATCATCGTCATTTAGGATACAAAATGATTTTCTCCCTTTGTAATCACATTACTGGTGCCATTAAAAACAATAACTAAAACCTCTGGGAGTCTTTCTTCTTCTTTTATTCCTCGACGTCCCAGATCCATCTGCCTCGCGGCTTTAATTCTCCGTCCTGCAGACACACACGTGGATTCCAGCCGCGTGCAGCACAACACACCACAGCACCATGGGAGCGTCTCTGAGCGAATGTCCCTCTCCAAATAGCTGGAGCCCATCAACTGTGAGGGCTGCAGCCGGCGTTCGACCTGTCAACATGTCTGTCGAGGGAGATGACAGATGGACAAGCGTTGCGTGCAGACGGAGGGTGTGAAGGCCCAGTGTCTCTCTCTCTCTCTCTCTCTCTCTCTCTCTGTGTGTGTGTGTGTGTGTGACTCACTTTAGGAGAGGACGATGATGAAAGAAAAAAAAAGTCTGTTGAAATGATGGGGCACTGGGAAAGGGTGGATGAAGGCAGCAAAGCCGGACGTGAGATCAGAATAAGAAGATAAACATCGGTAGTCAGTGGTGAGTGTGCGTGTTTTGATTAGCGGCCATAAAAGTTCATATTTTAGGTCCTTAGTGAGCGAACGCTAGTTTCCTGTGGCGAGGTGAGACGCAGAGCGGCTTCACGTGGAGTTCAACTCCGGTGAACTCTGACCTGTGGTATTCGCTTCATGCCTTTAAACCACGGGAGCACCAGGCCCGGGGGCTTCCAACCAAGGTCATCAAAAGTTCTCCGCCCCCTGGATACCTGCTGCACGGATTTAAACAAAACATAAGAAGAACCAGACTTCGCTTCAGGTAAGTTTAGTTTTTATTTTGCATGTTACCTCCATTGTACTGTTTTATTTTGAAGCTCACATCTTGTCTTGTTTCAGGACACTTCCTGGTTCTCCCGATGACCCCCACCAGCTCTATTGTGTCTCACCGGTCAGATCATGTGACCTCTGATCCACCTTTTGCCTCATGATCGTGATCAAACTTTAGTCTTGATTGGTTCTTGATTTAGAGACTGATCCTGGTTCAGGGGCTTCATGGGGCCTTTATCTCTGACCAGTGGGATTCAGACTGCTCGAGAACCTGTCACTCAGGACTTCACTGCTCTGGATTGAGCTAGATCTAAATCACTCACTATCGCTTTTTTACTATAAAGTAACTTCTATGTAGAGAACTATATTGTGAGGTCATCGGCAAAACAAAAAGAAAAAGCTTTCAGACACTACTCTTTGTATTTTCTCTGCACCGATAATGAAGTCATTGTCGCAGGATTATAACTTACAACAAACTTAAATTCTTAAAGTTTATTTTACACTTAGTATTAATACTTTGGCAGCATGATGGTATATATCGCTCGATTAGTGCCCACACACAACATTGTGGGAATCAATGAGTGCACTATACAGGCTATAACAACATTCCAGCAATAGTGGAAAACAGTGAACTCAGTATTCAGTGCACGATGTCGTGATAAGTGAGTGATTTCAGACGCAGACTAAACATTAGCATTAGTTTACGATTGTGATTGTGATTCCGATCAACCTGATAAAACCACTGACCCTCTTCTGTCTGCTGATTTAAAACTGATTGAGGAGTGTACAGTGTATTTATCAGAGCTTTTTTTCGCAATGCTATATTTAATTTATAATAATCAGTAACTTGACGGCCATATAAATAGTTTTAATCACTTTTCAACAACAAGAACAGGTAAAAAAAATCATAAAAAAAGAAGGATAAGTCAAATAAAATCTGTCTGGCAGAGAAGGAAAAGAAGAGCTTTGCCAAAATCTTCTCCCGTCCTGTGTTTACTTTGCTTCCCCTTGTTTCTCCAGACGTCATGACACATTACATTAGACGTTACACATTAGAAGCACTGACACTGGTTCCCACTCGTGTATTAGATGTCCCAAACAGGATCATTACTACAGATACAGAGAACAGTCTCATAGCGTTCTGCATTGTGAGGTGATAAACGGGGCTGGGGGCTGGGGGGGGGGGGTATTGAATGTGCGAGAGAAAGGACAAAGAAGTCTGAGAAGAACAAAAAAATAAAATATACAAAGAAGGCAAAAACCTTAACAGGAATTTGTGGTTTTTAAATTTCTGCAAAGTCAACAGTTACTCATGACTGTAAAACCCGACCGGGGGATTTACAAATCCTGGAACCTCTGGATTTCCTTGCATCTGGAAAGCTTCACCGGTGATAATTAATAAGGCGGAGCAAGTGATATATAGAAATTAAAGCTGTGAACGATATCACACTCCACATTTTTGTAAGTGTGAGATTTTGAGGAGGACAAAAAAAACAACCTTCGCTGGGTCCTTTCCATCCTTGACATTCAACTCTCATTCTTTTCTTATCTCTGAGATTAGCCCTTTCCTGCTTTTTCTTTTTGAGTGTGTGTGTGTGTGTGTGTGTGTGTGCTGCTGTGATTTTGATTGACTTGAAGAGTGAAGGGGGAGAGGATGAAGGGGGAGGACGGAGAGAGGTGGAAAAGATGAAGAAAAGCAGGGAGGAGGAGGAGGAGGAGGAGGAGGAGGAGATGATACAGAGCTGCTGACAGATGTGTTGATCTCACTGCTGCTCTGCACGGAGGAGAGGAGATGAGAAAATGGAGAGAGGGATCAGCGGAGAGCGAGGAAGTGTCGAATGAAAGGGGAAAGAAATGTGCAGAACAGGAAGGGAAGAGAAAAGGTCGTCTTACTTCTTCCGTCCTTTCTTTTTCCACTTTGTCATTTTAATTCCTGAAAGCAAAACAAATTGTGTATTCCAACAAAAGTCGGAAATTCAACCTCTTTTCTTTCAGTAACACTCTTTAGTGTGATCTGCACTGCGGGTTCCTGATCCACTGTGTGTTTGTGTTTAACCAGGTGAGAGCTTCACTGGGATTATGAGCTTTCTCCAGAGAAGTCGGGTAAAGACGTCAGCAAACAATAAATGCGACTCAACAATAAACACAAAGTTTATCAGGGCGGAGATTCTGTTCCACTCCAGAGCTGAGATGATCCTGGTGAAACACACGAGCAGGTATCAGGTCTCAAGTGAGCATCTGAAGTGAATTAGAAACTAAATCAAAATAATCCGTAGCAAAACCAATGTGCTGTGACTAATGGGAAAATTGTGACATAGTTTAAGAAGGTATTTCTCCGAGAGAAGTGAGTGGCTGTTAAATAACCTTTGAATTAATTGGAATACTGAAATTGACATCCTTAATCATTTGCTTAAACAACTTTTCTAATTCAATTTAGATATCTGGAGTTTTGCCTGGATGAAACATGCACCTTTTTTATTTTGATAATAATAATAATGAATTGTTCACTTTACATAGAAAAGCAAGTGAAAGTAACAAGACTTTAACCCTTAACTGGTTTACTAAAATATTGAATGTACTGAAATCCTTCAGACATTGTTTATTAATACAAATAATCCCTCACACAGAGGAAATGTGTGCTGTCTTTTTGTAGACAGATGAATTTTAACATGAGGAGAAGGCCTAACAATGAAATTACAAAGAATTAGACATAGAAAAGCTTCTTTGTCGGAGTGGAAGCTTCATGTTTTCAGTGAATCTTCCTGTGATTGAATCGTGTGGTTGTGCAGGTTTCTCACCTCCAGTGTGTGACACTGTGAGACAGGCTGAGCAGAAGTGTGTAAATCTGCTGAAGACATTCCTGAGCTGCTGCGACACAGGAGGAATCCTTTGTTAACTTTAAGTCGTTGTTTGTTCTTTTCATTCCACATAAAGCTTCAGAAAACAATAGAAATCTAAATTGTAAAAAATATAAATACCAATATCACTTAATACCAGACACAGGAAGCTGAGAGTTAAGAATGCTCCATATTCTCTGAACGCTGCAGCACTTGCACGAAGCAGCGATTCATTCATTTACCAGAAGTTCTGTTAGAGAAATGAAGCCATCACAATTATCTGTGAAACTCTCGTGCGCTGCCAGGACAAATGTTTGGTCCCTCAGACGTCGAGGCCTTGCAGGACCTTTTGCTCGCTTGCGGAGGGGTCCAGTGTGCGGTCGGCTGGTTTGAAGGGTGTGAACCCGCGGAGGAGATTCCTGTGAGCTTGAGTCAACAGCAGCTGTGGTTGGTGATGAGGAGAAGCTGTCCAAAGAGCTTTTTCTACTGGCAACCGCCTTTTTTCACTGTGAAAAGAAGCGCTCAGGTGAATGGAGTCAGTGACCATGAAGGGCTCTGACACACACACACACACACACACACACACACACACACACACACACACACACACACACACACACACACACACACACACACACACACACACACACACACACACACACACACACACACACACACACACACACACACACACACACACACACACACACACGCAGAAGAATGAGAAAACAGATTGACTGTTTAGTGACTTGCATATGCAACACGTGCACGCGGGTAGACACACAAAAGCACAGATGCGTCACACACACACACACACACACACAGGAACAACACAGACACCTGGCTGGCATTCAGGCTTCTCCTCTGTTTGCATACCTCTCCCTCTCTCCACTCGTCCTCCACACGGCCACAAAGCCGCCATCAAAACAAGGAAAACAAAAACAGTAAAGGGAGGCTAAAAGGGGGCAGCGGGCGGCTTCCATCCTTCTTCCACCCATCCCTCTCTCCTTTTCTCCTGTCTCTCCTCTGTACCCAATGTTCACCCCCCACCACCACTATGAAAAGAGAGGGATGTGGACGTACAGGGTGAGAAAAGAAAGAAGTCTGGCAGATGGGAAGGGAGCCAAGGCCTTTAAAGTCTGCCACAGAGCCGTGACAAAAGCCTCCTAATCTCGGTGTTGTCTTTCGGCCCCTTTTTCTTCCTGCACATCCTGCCAAGTGTGTGTGTCTGTGTGTGCGTGTGTTTGTGTGTGTGTAAAGGCGAAAGAAAAGGAGAGGAAGAGAATCAGAGTTCAGTGTGTGTTTTACAAGCAAGAGTGTGTGTATATTTGTTTGGGAGAGTAGTAAAAGGCAAGTTGGTGTGCGTTTGTGTGAAAAGAGATGTAGTGTGTGATAAAGAAGTAGTGTGTGTACACGTGTGTGTATCTGAGTGTGTGTGTTTGTGTGTATATGACAGGAAAGGAATCTTTCCACAGTCGCGCTGACATCATTCAAGCATGCATGGGACAGTTGGAGGAGGCCAGACCCCTTCAAAGGCAACAGCCTGCCTTCACATGTGGGATGCCTGTGTGTGTGTGTGTGTGTGTGTGTGTGTGTGTGTGTGTGTGTGTGTGTGTGTGACCTCCTGAGCGTCCCTTCCTCATCCTGTAGATCCCTATCAGAGGCAGCTGGGGTCCAAAGACCTTCACAAACACACACACAGTGGAGGAATGCATATCGCAGTTATCATGATAGACGACTGACACAGACTACAGTGCCACCTACAGGCCAATCGATTGAATGCATCATATCAGTTATACATAGTAGATTCCTGCACTTACAGAGCTTCACCCCTTTAACTTTAACTCTAATCCATTTAACAGGCAAAGTACTTTACAAGGCCTGACAACTGGAAGTCATTTAGATTTCAGTGTCTTGCTCAAGGACACAGACGAACAAGAGAAGCCGGGGATTACTCCGACAACCCTGATCCTTGACCCTGAACTGATGACGACACATTTTTAAACATGTTATTATTAAAATGATTACATATCATCATGAAGAGAACATAAAGTACTGTTCTTAATGCAACAGCAATGGATTTTGTAGCTGCTCCACTCAGTGACACTGTGAAGACTAGACAAGTATGTTTTTATATATACAGTCCATTTATCATTCGATCAGAAAATGTATTTAATTTAATTTTGTAATTTGCAGTTCCTTTAAACATGACTTTTTTGATGAGTTAATAGTTTATAGCAGCACATTAGCATCAAACTATGTTTAAAACCCCTTTAACATATTCACTGGAACAACTTTTAGAATGTTGAACCATTAGAGCAAAGCAATCCCATTATCACCTGCTGCAGCAGATGTGTAAACTGAATTCACAACGTTAACACTCTTAAGCATGTCAAATAGGATTTGAGGAAATATAAAAAAAAACATTTGCCTTATTTTCTTCCAACAGAAGGCCGGAATCCTCAAAGCCATTAAAACGAATTGATCTATGAAAGGTGGTGTCTCTCTAAACTGCACTGAAGTGAGTTCTAAAAGAACATTGTAATAAAGGTTTGGTGGAAGTGAGAGTTCATTAAATGATATTCAGAAATAAATCCTCCCTTGTGGCTTTTTTAAAGAACATGTTAAATCTTCACTAATCTTCCTTTGTGTTTTCTCAGCACTGAAGTCAAACAATGAAGCTGATGGGGATCATAGATTACACACATCGACACTGGAGAGCTACACAAGGACTCACTGCACACCTCAGGAAGACAAATAGCTCTCGTGTGAAATCATTTAGTTCATGTCGTGTCTTGCCTGGAGGGGATTACACTTCGAGCACCAAAGGCACAAGACTGAAATACTGAGTGACAAAGTGTGAAATCTGGATCAGATTAAGAGAGAAGCTTCTCTCTTTCTCTCCCTCTCTCACACACACACACACACACACACACAGAAAGATGGAGATGGGAATGGGAGGGAGAGGGGGGGGAGACAAGCTGTGGGAATACGCTGCTGAATAATTACAACTGACATCAGAATAGTTTTCTTTAGCTCTCTGAAGTGGCAGGAATCATTTGTACAGCCTGGAGCCATGCAGAGGTGTGTGTGTGCTTGTGTGTGTGAGTGTGTCTGTGTGTGCTTGTGTGTGTGTGTGTGTGTGTGTGTGTGCAAAGCAAAGTGAGAGCGATAAAGACACAAAGAGAAAGGGCAGAAGTCTTAGTGTGCGAGAAAAGTATCCAGAACTGCGGATGAACAAAAAAATGGTGTTAACACGCACATTATCACTGTCCAGCACACACGATCCTCAAGTGTGTGTGTGTGTGTGTGTGTGTGTGTGTGTGTGTGTGTGTGTCTGTTGGAGACATTTTTTCTGATTTAGTCCTCTCCCTGTCAGTGTGTGACACCATGACAGCCTAGTCTGCCCGAGGGAGCCATTTCTCTCTAAGTGGACCTTAAAAAACAGGAAACGACTTGGGATCCCACTGGAGCAGAGAGGGGGATCAAGCCTCCTGACTCTGTACAATACCCTTCAACCTCACACACACACTAGTAAGTGCCTGAGCATAGCGTGCACAGACCCAGAACCCACACACACCCACAGTCACACCTGAGCCCCCTTCAATAGACACCATTCACCACCCTGACAACCAGGGACAATAGAGGCAAAAAACGCAGGTCGACAAAGAGCGAGTCAACCTGTCTGAACACATCAGGCCGTCCTCGCCACCCGCTTCCACGCAGCAGCTTCTCCCCGTCGAGATGACTTCAGGTGATATCATGTTTCTAGACGGCTACAGTTTTCTTTGCCTCCACTTGTTTTGTAACAAGATTTCAGGGTGAAATCATGAGTTGTGTTACTGAGGTTACATGCATCAGGCCAGAAGTGCAGTAACTATTGTTGAGGGTAGTTGGCTGTACGGCTTCCTGAAGGCAACACCAGGCTGTCGGCCCTGAAGGCAAAACCTTGTGGAATCCAGTAAAGGAAAGTTTTTTTGTGAACCTAATCCCAGTTAAACTCTGTAAATTGAAGAGATGGAGCGGAGTGAGCATAACGTCAAACTGTGCCTCTGGCTAAAATCATGTGAGGTTGTGTCATGAGGCCTGGAGGTTTCTCTGCTGGATTACTGAAAGTAGTTCACTCTTACTACAACAACAGCTAAAGAACAAGAAATCTGAAGTTTAACTTGACCTTTGACTTCACACCAGCCACCACCACAGAAGTGACTGCATCAGGATATCTGCAGCTACACTTAAACTCATAAAGAAAGACTTATAACTTCATTTTACAGGTTAAATTCATCAGGAGACTGGAAGAGTAACAACAAAATAAAACTGAAGTTGAATTTATTAATCAATGAACAGTTACATCGTGGCCCAGGTTCAAGCTAAATAAGTCAGATTTCACATGCTTCATAAAAAACAACCCACAAATCAGCTGGTGGCTCTGATTTGCCAGAGACATAGCTCTCTCATACCTCTATGTACTGTGCACGTCAGTGGCCATGTGTGTTTCCTCTAGGGGTTTCATGTCAGTTTAAGTCTGTGTGTTAGTTAGGGAGGAGGGCCGACCAGGGAGAACATGGACTGTCTGAAGGAGGACAGAGGTCTGAAGATGGGAGACGTCCATCCTGAGCTCTGGCCGTATGAAAGGTCTGGTGTCACTGGTGCTCCCTGGAAACGACTGGAAGAGGAGAGATGAGCAACATGATCAACCAATCAGAGATAAATCCCACTGGTGTATTAAAGAAGATTTAAAAATAAAAATCCTCTCAAGTACCTATGAAGAAGAATTAGCTTGTATTAGTTCCTCTTTTAGTACCTTCTAACTTTCCCACCATGTTCCATTTACAAAAAGGCAGTACTTTATGAATTTAAGATGTATCCGGATATAGAATCATAATCATTCTTTAAATTATTTATTAAATTAAATCAAATTATGAAGCGCAAAGTATAGATATTTACTGTATGTGCATTTACAGAAATACCCAAATTTATCAAAGATATTAAATAGACAGACACAAACGTTTATTATATGAGATTAATCACCTGACTGTCGCAGATCGAGCAGAGTGGTTGGCCAGTGTGTTCTGATTGGATGATCTGTGAGAGACGGAGCCTAAATATGACACACAAAGTAGATTGATGATAAATCCATGAAATACAACAGAATATAATGGTTTTATAAATACAAAACATATTTTGGGGTCTTTATCGGCTCATGTGTCACGTTTCATTTGGAAAAGCCTCCAAGAAGACAAGATAAATGGGTGAATCTTCTTTCAGAGTAATTAGTATCTCCTATTTTCCCCTTCACACAGACTTACAGGTTGTTACATAACTGGGAAATGTACTCAACCTCTGCTGTGAAGAGTCGAATAAGAAATGTCACGTGTTGTAATGGCTGCTGCTAAGCCTTTAAATAGCCCAATCATTCTGATGCAGGTTAAAAATTGCGGTATTCTTCAAAATGATACTTACTAACCCTAACCCTAACCCTAACCAAACACAACAGATATAGTGAGAATCTACACTTGGAGTGAGGCTAATAGCATTTCAGGGCTGTCACCTAACTCATCCACCATAACTGAGGTCAAATCCCTTAAGAGACTGACTCAGGAACTCAGCCTGTGTAATCCTAAACAAAACATCTGACAACATCTGCATTAGTTTAATCACTGTGGGTGGTCAGTGTTCGTGTCTGTAACCTCCAAACGAAGGTCGGGACTGCCAGATGATTTTGTGAGATGTTTACAGTGCGATTAATCCGTGTCTGTATGATTCCTCAAAAGTACATTTAGTACGAGCCATTACTATCACGCCTGTGTACACATTGAGCGAGGAGGGAAGAGAAACCACGAATCCACACGATACTGGTACGATGCCCTATGCATTGACGCAAAAAGAAGCAGATAGTCTTTCCAGAGACAGAGGAATAGCGAAAGCAGATACACAGTTACAGCCAACACACACAGACTGCAGTTCTCCTTATAGTTAACAAGTACACTTTTATGACAGGTGGAGCAAAGCGCTTACCCATGCGTTCAGCCTGTGGAGGACTGATTAATGACAGTCGAGGTCCAGTCTTAGGCTGAAAGATAGAGAGACAGAGGGAAACGGCACAAATCAAGACTTTTAATTTGCTTCTTCCTGTCGGTTCTTTTTATTTTTCCGCTACTACAGAAATAAATCCAATCCCAAGATGCAGTGTGAGAGTTTATATGTTACAGTAGATTATACAAAAAGCAGATATGGACATCAACGTTTGGCGAAATAATTGAACTTACTTTCCTGAACAGGCTTCTCTCATCCACCTCCAGGTTTTCAGTGCTACCAGACAGGAAGGCACACTTCATTAGTCTTGGTTCTATTGGCTGAACACTGCAGTGGTCTCTGAACTCTTTTTATCCAACCTAAAGATCTGCAGGATTTCAGTCCACGTGGCTTAACTTGGCTTTGGTGAAACTCAAATTGAAATCTAAGTAACGTTATATTTATTAATGCAGTATTTTAAAGGGCACCCAATTAAAATGAATGAATTATCACTATTATACAAATCACATTGAGCTATGTTTACAAGCAGTCTTGCCAGCCCAACATTATCTTTTCAATGGGTTGAATTCACCCTGCAGGTAATTTTGCAAATAAGATTAATATCCGCAGTAGAAAAAACCTTAAGTCCCAGCGGATGAAACAACATTTATACCATTACATTCTGGCAGCCAATTAATCCTGTGTCAACGGTCTCTCGGAAACCTGACAGGGATTCCTGACTAAACCAAAGAAAACCATAGCTTATTCAGGTGTGTGTGTGTGTGTGTGTAGATGGCCGAAGGGCAGGGCAAAGCTATACAGCAGCTTAAGCTAACACAAGCCACCATGGGCTGAACCCAGGTTATAGCTTGTTTACACTGTTAAATACCTCCTACATTCTCTCTCCTTAAAGAGCTGAGAGACAAAAAAAAGGCAGAGTAAAAAAACAGAGCTTCAGACAAGGTGTCGAGAGCCGAACAGAGGAGACGAGGGTTGATAGAATGAAGAGGGGGAGTGAAAAATGAGAGAGGTTCAATACTCACACGTTCGTGGACGAGGAGTGCCGTGAGAGGCAGATGGGGGAGTTATATGGGATCTGCAACACTAACAGCAAAAATGTAATTAACACAACAGCTACTACACTATAATCGATGAAGACACATTAGGTGAATCATTGGCCAGTTGTTCAGTGGCCGAGTTTCAGCTGCTACTGCAGTTTTCCCCTTTTTGTACCACTTGCCAGTTCAGGGTGTTTCAGATTAATACCACAAAGACTGGTGCATGTGTGTCATTAACTTGTGGGATTATTTACCTGGATTGTGTCCATGTGGCGTATGAGAACTGTGGCTCATTTGAGACACTGATGAAGCTCTGACACTGGATGAGAAGAGAAACATACAAGAATCATCGGTTTCCATAAGACAGAAGTCACAGCTGCCTCAGACACAGTTGGAGTTAGTGTTGAATGACAGAACAGATGAGGACCTGAGCAGGACTGACATATGATTTATTGAAATTCATCTTTCAATACTCATCAACGAGGGTACCTTCCCCAGAAGTTGAACAGAAAAAACCTCCACTTTCCCTTTAAACTCATTCAGTTCTTGCTGAAGCCGACCAGGAGTGAATGTGCCAAGAGTGACACCTGGTGAGAGGTGAAGCATAACAGTCAGCTCTTTGTAAACTTTATAAACTAAAGTGCCAAATCCAACAAGTCAAACTCCAAGATCCAAATTTCAAATCATTAAATGTTTTACTGCCTCCAGAGATCCAGATTTTATCTGTTTTTTCCATCTGTTTATTTCGCAAGAATTACAAAGACTGATCCAGGAACATTCCATACGACTCCTGATATTGTACGTTTATAATGCGTGAATTAAGGAAGATAAAAAATCATTTATATATGGGAAATAAAATCGACAACAACAGTCAAATGCTTGTAGGTAAACTCCTTGGATAATTAAACATTTTTCTGGATGGTCTGGTTTGTGGAACTATAAAACACGACATGATTACCCTGCACAGTGGCTGTTAAAGTAGTACAACTCAACAGTTACAGATCAAATTTACAAGCAACCATCTGTTTATCTCAAACTATTAAATAGATTTATACATTTTTAAAACCGTTTGCACGAGTTACTTATCTTTTTTAATAGAAGATCAGGATGTGTGTATATCTACTCTATGTACTGTACCTCTGATGCTGAAGACATTTTTCTAGTTTTGCGATGTAAGCGCTCTGTTCATTCAGCTTCCTTTAAAGGGAAGAGAAATACAAATAAATAAAAAAGTCAGCCACGATGTCACCCAAATTCGATTTAGAAATCTGTATAAAACTCTATTTATAACTTACTTTGTCATCTGCTGCATTTCCTGTTTCATCTTGACTAATACGTCTTCTAATTTCTCATTCTGTAATTGATTAAAATGGTTAAAGATGCTCACAGCTGGACGGCACCTCAGGAAAATATAGTCATTACCATTATCTGCCAAATGAAGAAATGTCTCTCACCCTTTGCTGGTAGTGAGTCAACAGTCTCTTCTGATGTCTCGCCTGGAACATTATAACCTGAGAGGAGAGGAAACACTTTCATCTCTGAAAATACATAAAGATATATAACTCTACAAAACAGCCAGTTGAAGATGTTGATGCAGCTTTAATAAAAGTTACTGAGACAAGAAGGAAAATGAACAAACTTTGCTGATTTCCGTCAAGTGCTTGGTTGCCAACACGTTGACGTCAGAAAACAAGGCTTTAACCTCCGAGCTGCTCTGAAACAGACATTTCACACATGACTGTAATGACATCATGGTTCTAAATTGATATCCATCTGTTCATTAAGTGTGATGTTATTCAACGCAGACAGCTCCACAACCACACAATGACGCCATCGGATTTGAAGGAAGATACTTACTTTGTCAGAGAGAGGTGACACTTGGCAGTTGGTATTGCATATTAAACATTTTCCTTGTGTGCCTGCAATTCAAATTTAAAAAAGCAAATAAATAAAATGCACAATCTTTGCAGGGTGACAGCTAATAGCAGATTTGTGGAAACTGAATCAAGAACATAACCAACAAACTGGGTTTTTAAAGTGTTTATCCCCTGAATCTAACACTGACAAACAGAGTGCAAGGCTCAGGAATGGACTTGTGGTTTATGAATATGAAAGTCACCACATCCAAGATTGAATCTAAGGATATGATGAGCAGTACTTCTACTCTCTTCTGTATAGTAATATTGCTCTCTGATTGGAGTAAGTTACCTTTAAATATCTGGTCTCTGTCATCATTATTTATCTTATTCAAAAATGTGATATTTTATCATATTAAAACAAACTGCCTCTGATTTCAGGAATGATGCCACTGTGCCACAATTTCTTGTAGTTCCCTGAATCCTCATTTATTTATAGATTTGTCTTTTATTCTATCTGTCTTCACTTTTGTAAGTGTTGTGTTACATACTGTCCCTTGTATTGCTCTGTTTCCCATTTGAGAGACACAATACATCTCAAGGGGTTTATCCTAAGACAATACATTTCTATAACGACCTAGGAAAATATCAAAAGTTTCAGAAATAGAAAGGCTCTTTTGGAAAAGTACAGTCAAAACCTTCTGTCTGAAGTGGTGTAAAAGTGAGTGGATCCAATGTGTAGTATCACTCCCAACCCAACAGATGTCTCTGTCTCATCATGCTTCCTCCTGCACAGAGCTGCAGGCAGACATGGCCGTGCACACTGGGTCTCAGGTCAACTCACCTTTCTGGAAACACACACTGCAGATGATGTGACCACATGTCGTCAGAGCCAATTTCCTGTCGGCACCGGGGGGGAGGAAGCAGCAGTTGCAGCAGATCCAGAAAGACATTGAAACTCCTGCAGAACACAAGAGCAGCATTCGATAGTTGTACTTTTCAATCCTGATCTCTTACCTTCACCAGTGAATCAGATCTGACCCCAGTCTAAACCTTAAACCAGTTGTCTGGGGCCTGAACATAACCTGGGAGGAGAGACGCCATTTTAAATGGCAGCAAACTGAAGGGGGAAACAAAATTTGTCACAACACCTGCTGGGGAAGAACTCACTGTTTATGTGTGAGCTTGTTAACTTAGCTTCATTTAAACATGCTATGCTGTTTTTCTAACAGTGCATTAAGACTTTAACTGGATTCCTGTTGAGTTTATAGCAACTTAATCCACCAGCTCGGCCCTTATTACGATCAATTACATGTGTATTAGCATCACTGCTCAAGCTAGCTCTGTAGGTAGGGAAGCTAAATGCTAACGTACCCTTGTTAATGGTAAATAAGGCTCCACAGAGGCGATGCTATCAGGGCCGCACCAGTAGTTAGTCGTTTTATATATGATCTTACCTGCTCTCTATCGATGAATGATGGAAAAGCAGGGTCGCATCCCATCAATAATCAATCTCCGTTAGCCTCTAGCAGCTATCACGTCAGTTTAGCTGCTAGCTAATCGTAGCCTGTGTGCTAATGCCTCACCTGACATGGCTGTGGCTGCAGGACACTTACAGATGGAGGTAAGTTATTATTGAGAATAAAAAGAAAAGAGGCTTGACTGAAAAACAATTGTTCAAACTTTATTGAAATTGCTGAAGTCTGGTTATTAAGTATTTAAAGATTGTGTATATTTCCTCATTAAGGGGTTAAACAACCGTGATTATTCTAATATGTCCAAACTAAAACTCTAATTAATGGAGTATCATACAATGCTATACATTTACATGGTGAAAGAGATTAATATAAAATAATGTCTATGATACATTCCTATAGTAGAATAAATGGATTTTCTCCACATGTTGCATCCATTTATTGTTTACATGCACAGTTTTCACCCTAATATCCTGTATTTGTCAAACCATATGTTTGGCAGATGGAGAGTTTTTAATTGTTACAGTATTTCTGGCCATGAATCTTCCTTTCTGCAGGTTATTAGAAGCACTGGAGCAGGTGTGGGGGAGATGGGTACAGCAGGTTCAGCGGTGACGGGGTCAGAGGTCACACCAGCTTCTTGGCAATGAAGAATGCCTTGAGTCGTTTCATCTGCCAGAAACCGACTGTGAGCAGAATGGACGTCTGCACCACGGCCCACCACATCACCTTCCTGTTGGTGGTCTCGCTGATG
Source organism: Pleuronectes platessa (assembly GCF_947347685.1). Taxonomy (NCBI): domain Eukaryota; kingdom Metazoa; phylum Chordata; class Actinopteri; order Pleuronectiformes; family Pleuronectidae; genus Pleuronectes; species Pleuronectes platessa. The sequence continues at coordinate 23,785,937 of NC_070633.1, forward strand.
TGTCGAAACACCTCCTCTTTCTCCTGAATCGCAGCAGACGAGACAAAAGATGGAGGGTGAACACACAGTGAGTCTGGATGTTTTGATAATACTGCAGAAAGCTACTTCTCATTTACCCGCTGGTACTCCTGCTGTCTGCTGATGTACATCATCTGATCCACGAGGTGTCTGAGGCTGTTCTCCAGTGTCTCCATGTTGTCTTTGGTCTTGTCAGTAACGGGTTCAATCGAGTGCTCTCCCATCTGAACGTCCACGTGTAGCTTCTGCTCAGCACAGTGGGGAAGAGATTAAGATATTATTCTCTTATTCTTTCTCGTAAAAATGTCCTGTTTTCCCAAGAGGTTTCATTTAAATTCTGAACACTTCAGGACCTTAGGATTTTTACTGTTCTGTCACATGACAAAATATGGTGTTTCCTGAAGAAGTTTTATGGTTATAACCTTTTAAATTTAAGCTGTGTCTGCTTGTGACCCCTTATCACAGGTTTCAGGTACAATTTGTATCTTGACATTTTCTATTGTCCCATTTGATTACATTTTACATACTTTTTTTACAGTAAAAGTTGAAATGTAAATTAAAAATGTAATGATGATGATAGTTAACAATATTATAATTTTTCTATTGATTGACTAATTGACTAGTGACTAATTGTTTACAGTCCAGATTTATCATGGCAAAAATAAGGGAATACCGTGATCGTGTAATCGGGGGAAGGCAGAATGTTTTTTTTTTAATTATTAATATCTATCTGCACGCAATTCACAGAAATTACTTTAACATTGTATAATGTTATTTTTATCATTTTTTAAATTGTGTGTGTCCACAGGTCTCACCAGTCGTTCTCCAGCAAAGACAGAGAACCTGGTGGAGTTGCTTTGGAAGCAAACGTAGTGCTGACCAGAGGCGTGAGCTGTGAAGGTGAATTTACCAAATTTACCAAAGCGCTTGGTCATCACAACCTAGAGAGAAGGAAACATGCTGTTAGGCCGACATCTCTTCAGGTACGAGTCAACAAAATGGAGACGTGGTTATTAATATGTATGAATTATTCTTATCAATCAAACCATGCTGCACGTTATCCTTGTTTTGGTTTGGTTTGAATAGAGAAACCAGCTAGCACATGTTTCAGTGTACCATCACATGCTTGGTGATAGACTGTGAGTTCAGTACCTCCTGGTTTGGGTCTCTGATTGTCACAGTGGCACCAAAGTGGGGGGAGTTGTTGAGCGACCTCATATCCCAAGGCTCCAACAAGAAATAACCTAAAGGGAAGAGACATTCACACATGTGTGCGTAGACATACTATATGTGCACAAACACGTAGTTGTAATCAAGGACAAGATTTTAACTTTTATGAGGGAATGGACTGTATCGATATATACATTCATCACCATGTTACTAAAGTACAGAAACATTTCACCTATTCACTTATGGTAGGTCCGATTCCACTTTTTATATTTCTATGTCAAATTGTTATTGTTGAGGAGGAAATCAGTGTTCTTGATATGCATGTAACAGTTGTGTGTGTGATTCAATAATCACATGGAACTTCACAATACACCTATTAAAACATAATTCCACATTCGTTGTTCCTGTTTGACGTTCAGGAGGAGTATTCCCTCTCCAGGACTTACCGGTCACCAGCGTGTCCTCTGGAATCTCCTCGATGATGCACTTTTCCTCCTGTTCTCCCAGATCAAAATACATCGCCGAGGCCAGCATCAGGTAACACTGGAGCAGAAAGCCAATGCCTCGAAAACCCATTTTCAGCAAACAATGAGCTATTAGATTACAATACACTTGACACTGACCAAATGTTTGGCCTGTACTTCCGCCCTTTTTTTCTCTTAAGCGTATTGCAAATGCTAGTTTTGAGGTTTGTTTCATGGACTAGAGCCAAACAGCCATTTGCCAAGGCAGATATTTACAGTGGAGGGCTGCAGTATAGTGTGAGAGTGTGAGAAATTCACAGGTGCTGTTTTGTGTGACGAGACATTACCGTCGCGTTGTGACTGGTTAACCTGGGAGCCAATAGCAACTCATCTATGACAAGTTATTGATTGGGACTAGTAACTTGCACCAGATACAGAATAATCAGCAGTGACTTCTGTGTGCTCACATCAACATGGCATGGGAATTCATAAACCTTTCTGGGAGATGCATTGTTTTTATTGGCCTTAAACAGCAAATATCTACCATTTAGAATATTATTGTAAGAACTTGCATTTCTCATGCGTCTATAGTGTGTGAAAATGTACACATTTAACTGACCATGTCAATATCTATATCACAAATAAGTTTCTTACTCCTTGTGGATTTTCTTTTCCTTTTTCAAAAATGCGATGTTCACCTTTTAACCTCTTATAAAGCAGTGAAGATTCCCAGTGTTACCGTGACTGTTGCTACAATACAGAGGAGAAATTGAGTGGAAAATGTAATCCAGACCATTACATACAATAGTTGCCATATGCCTGCCCTACATCAGGTCACTTATAACGTAAACCCCAACACGCCCACACACAGAATGAAACCTTCTCGAATTTAACAGCTGCAAAAGTTATCATCTCCTAAGTAAGCAAAGAGTCCGATTTCCCTCTCCTCCCACACCTCAGTAGTTTCTCAGAAAGTGTGAATGCGACTGTACCTGCCAATAAAAGAAAAGAAAGACACTCCAGCTTTGTAGAAACCAACCGCTGCGTCTGCCCTGATCCTGAGGCAGTGGCACTACTCATTGTGCAGCAGCATGGCAGAAGTGAAAACCTGATATTGTCACATTTTGTTGCCACTGTTCTTCAACTCTTTCACGTTAATGGGCTCTGCTCCTTCACTGTCTGTGTCACTCTGTGAGTGTGGGCGGGGCCTGTTTGTGTGAGTGTAAACTCCGTCTCACTTCGTCTTCAGACACAGATTTGAGATGAGAGAAGCGACTCCCTAACTCACTAAAATGCTGTAATGTATAATGTGGTCAGTCATGGGAAAAGGCACATATTAAAAGGCAGATTCCTCCTTTTTATGAATTGATATCGGATCATTTAAATGCAGATAGATTTTTAAACCCATTGCCCATCCCTAATTGCATCCCATCATTTCTTTACATTTATCAGCTGCACATGAAACCAGTTTGAGCGTTTGCTTTGCGACATTGCGCATTCTCCAGCTTGGAGAGCCCTTATAAAATGGTTTATTGAGGCCATGAAGAGATGCACATGGTCAGCAGCTATACTCAGATTGATAATGGCCCTCAAACGATGAGTGATTGGTTTCGAGGGACCCAAGGTGAGTCTGCTCCACACCATTGCACCACTACCAGCCGGAACTGTTGACCCCAGGCCAGAGGTGCTCACGCATTTTTGCTGTTCCTGGCAAATTCTGATCCCACCATCTTTGTGTGTCTCAGCAGAAATTGAGATTCATCTGACCAGGTTGCATTTTTCCTTTCTTCAGCTTTCTACTTTTGGTGAGTCTGTGCCCATGGTGGATTCAGATTTCTGTATGGGCTCCTCTGCTCACAGCAGTGTGGTTGTCTGAGTGGTTATCTGTATTCTTCTGGTAGCACGAACCAGTCTGGCCATTCTCCCCTGACCCCTCATCAACAAGTTGTTTGCATTGGTACAAATTGCTGTTTCAGCAGTTTCAGAAGCCAGCCTCTCTCCGGCACCAACAGACCTGCCATGGTCAAAGTCACTAAGATAGAATAACTGATGCCAAATAACTGGTTGATTACATAATTGCATTGATAATCAGATGTGAAGTCGTTTCCTTCTGAGGACACTTCAGCAGTTTATGTTTCTCTTGACATATCAAGACTAATTCTGAGCAACCTGGATGATAAAATGGTAAATCTCTTTTCTGAGGATGTGGACATCCGGAGATTCTTCATCTCATGAGATTCAGGACACACTCTGAACTCTTAGCTGATGAAAATATTGTTGCATAAAAGCCAGAAACTGGATCTGCTCCTCTCCCGTCTCCTGATTCTTTATCTCAGTAATTTTCCTCTGCCCTTGTTATTCCAAACGGAAGGAGCTCCCTCGTGCACCAGATGTTTGGTTCTTATTGCTATTCAATCTGTCATCTGCAGTGTGGTTTCTGCGTTGCTTGGTGGGAAAGGGGGTGGGGTCCTAAGTGATTTTTATCTGTTTCACATATGAAAAAAGAGGTCACTTTACATGCAACTGGTTTCTGCTCCGTCCATTATAAAGAGACCCCAGCATCATCATGGGATGTGCTGCACTTGACGTTACAGCACAGAGTGAGCTCTATAAGATTTAATGAGTCGTGATCTAAATCAACATTTGTGGAACTTTTTTTAAATAGTTGGTGTGCACATTTGTCAATTTTTATGACCAACACTTCATCAGGACGAGCTGGAGCCAACGCTGGGTCCTGAACCCAGGTCATCCAGTTAAAATCATTTCTCTGAACACTGAACTTGATCCTGCAGCCCCAGTGTTTGTAACATTACCATGGGAGCCCCGGATGCATTAAGTCCAAATGTGTGGTTCAGATTTAAAAATCATACGCTGCATTGAAGGAGTTGAGTTCATGTTATGGAGGAATATATTTCTCATTGTAGGAATCATGTGAAGTTTTGAAAATGAATGCGCAAATATCAACCTTTCATCACAAAGATAATCTCTTTATTCAAGAAACAGTTGAGACTTTATCTTGAGACTTATTTACACTTTATTGATACAGACAAAAACTTTTTTTTATACATTTTCAATATTTTTATACCAAACTTATTTTTCTGTTTGTAACTAAGTACCATAATCTCAGTAACAGTAACATAGAGGACTACACATTTTTACCATCGAATTTGATATACTGTACACCACAGGTTAAAATCCTGTCAATAAATATATCCTTTGTGTTCAGGAAAATAACCACAATGTCTCTCTTTAAACATTATGCTTTTCTTTCTCGCACTTTTCTGCTGGTACTACCTTAGCTAATGGGACTTGAAGCACCATGTTTTCTCTGTGTAGGAGCCGATGTTATTTGGATTTTCTATTTAGTATTTCTCGGATACGGTGATTTGAGATCTTACGTGTTGTTTGCTTGGATTTGTTTCCAAATCAGTCAGAGCAAAGCTGCTGGGAGGCAAACAACTGTCTGTGATCTTCAGAAATGTCAAACCAAAGCCAATTACAAAGTGAAAATATGTTTTTAGTTCATGAGTAAGTTTAAAAAAAAGGTTGTTCAATCCCCTGACAATTTTGTTGAACTGCCAAAACTGAATCGGTATCTAATGGCTATATAAAAGTAGCCAAACTACACCTCTGTAGTGCTGACAGATCTGTCAATGTGACATAAGGATGAGACTTTATTGGCAGTCTATTCTTCCAATTGAACAGTTTGACAGTCACTCTGTACAATTGCCATTTCCACAGAAAGAGGCCGTAGCCAGGGAGGATGGAAGGGACTCTGGCTCTTCATGTTTATGCCTTACGTGAAGACCTTTTGTTGTTGTTTCTCCGTCTTCGTCCCTTCCTGCCTTTCCTGGACGTCCTATCTTTCTTTTCTCTCCTCTCTTTCCTCTCTTTCTTCTCCCGCCTTCCCTGGCCTAGTCATAAGCAGTTGTCCTGGATGCACTTCCTCTCCCCCTCCAGAAGGGGGCAGGGGGCTCCGTTGTTGGCAGGGTGCATGCGGATGTATCTCGTGCGGTGCTGCACGCCTGCCTCTCCACATTTGCCTTTGCACAAGCCCCAGGGAGACCAGACTGACACCTCACAGTCCAGAGGGGTATCTGCAGACAGGGGGAAATTTGTATGAGTATATTTGTGTTTCCTTTTTACAGATTTGAATGGAAACTGGTGGAATAAGTCATAAACAGAAAAAAACACTCGTCTTAAACGTGTATTTGTCTCGTATAAAAGTGAATACAGTAATGAAAGGGTATTCCTGTAAATCGTGGCGTGCAGCGTGTGCAGCTCTTTACAGACCCATTGCCTCTTGTTAGATTCTTGGCAGTGGCTGTGCTCCTGGAGTTACAGTAGGGGAAATAAGTATTCACCACTCAATCACAGTTCCAATGGAGCAATTCACATTAAATTGTGACCAGACATTGGTGTCAACTCCTGAATTTCACACATTACAATCCATAAAGTGTAAATTGAACACACTAAGGAAAAGCAGTAAACCAAGAATAACGGATTTCACAACGTTGGCTCGGTTAGTTCTTAGAAGAAACTTACTCAAGTCTATATACACATCTAGAAATTATTTGTCACCGAGCTTTAGCACAAGGAACATCTCATGATGTGTTGAGGAAAATAACTTAACCAAGACCTTTACATTGTGAATGTTACTCTTGACGCACAGTTGAGTGACAGATTTCACAACTCCTACATGTTACTGTCAGAACCACTGGGGCCATTATCTACAAATGGTAGGAACATTAATCCACCATGAATTGGCCTTGCACAGGAGCTCCTCACAAAGTATGTGACCAGGGAGTCATGATGGGCAACAGAAGTACAGCCACAGAGCCAAGGACCACACTCCAGAAAGACTTGGAGGGAGCTGTACAGTTGTCACAGAGAAATCAATCGGCAACACACTCCATGCACACTCACTCCATTATAAGGCAAAGGCACGATGAAGCCTGTGAGTTACTGGAACTGAAGATCAAGAAAGGATGAACCACGTTTCTTCATAAAGACATAGCCAAGAAAGGCTTCTCCACCAAGTAGCTGCTGATGTGTTCACCTCTTTTTTCCAGTCAGTCCACTTTTGTAAAAGATAACTCTACAACTTAATTTCTGAAATGCAATATTACAATTTATTTGTAAGTTTGACCTTCTGGAATTTGTCTTCCTGGCTTTCACCTCTCTTTTCTCCAACATTGTGAACTCATCAGACTACCTCAGCCAAAGTTGCTGTGTGTTTGTGTTCAGCAAATAAGTATCGCAGACGTGGTGAGAGGTGAAAGAGTAGAAAAGCAGAATGATGTAGGGAAGCTGCACGGATGAACAGACACACAGACGGAGAGGTGGAGCGTGCAGGTCAAGTCGAGACAGATCTTGGCTTCTCCATTCATCTTGCACTCCCATTAAAGACGGAGAAGGATAACTTGAGAAGATGCTTTAAGACTCAAAGCTGAGTAACTAAAGCAGGTGATTTGTGAGGTGCAATATTCTAATTGTTTTCCAAGCCCCGAGGAGAAGGTGTTACAGAGACTGGGGGTTTAGTGGAAGGATGAATAGTTGGAGGGTAAGGATGGAGAGTTGGGAGCAGGGCAGGAAACCCCAACATGTCCTTGGCACCTCTCTGTTGTTTGTTGACAGGTTGTCGGGGGAGCAGACTTGTGATGCTGAGTCAAACCTTTACAGTCGCTCTGAACTCTGAATCTGATTACCGCACTGTCAGCGCTAATGCCAGGCTGACACGCTATCTGATTCCTATTTTCCGTTTTACCGGTTGAGTCATTTATTTAGACTTTCTGTGGTAACGTGTCCCACTGGAGAACATCAGCCACACACACAGGTTGTAAGACTATCGCACTGTTGGCTTTACTCTTGTTTGACACACTCCTCATCTTTATTTTTCCAAGCTGTCTTTCTATTTGTTCTTGCATTCAGACTGTTTTACTGTTGCTACTCATCTGTGCAGCAGGGAGTCTTAAAACTTAACAGTCTGGGAAGCAACATTAAGTAAATCCAGCTTCAAATCATGGAACCAGGCCTTGTTAAAACACACATGTGTGCATCCTATGTTTGGTCATGACCTAAATCCTGCTTTACATAATTTTTACATATTATTCCTAAAATGCTCTTCCACTTTCTCTGTATTTTTCCCTCCCCGGTGGAAGCCAGATGTGCCCCTGGCATTTCTTGATGCCCTTCACCCACGAGGCTTCTCTGGTTTCTGGTTGGAAGTAATTGAGTTTGTGTGTGGCCTGTAATGGTTTGCAAATGCTTCGATCTGAGTCAGCAACACACACAAGTCCCTACTTTTCTAGTAAACCCTCAGTTCGAGACACCTACTTTTTAATTTAACGTTTCCATAGTAAGATTCAGTCAGTGGAAATAAATGGGGAAATGCTACTTTAGGTGGGATTTGTGTAGTATTGAATATAAAGTTGTTGAGTGTGCACATCCTTATGCTCATGTACAATAAAAGCCAATGGGTAAATGGAGACATTAAATAGCCCTTAATGGTGAATGTAGGTGTGAATTGTTGTTTGACTCTTGTCCAGGTTGTACCCGTCCTTCTGCCCAATTTGAACTGAGATTGGCTCCAGCCGTGACACTTAAGGATAAACAGTATAGATAATCAATGATTGATGTATGAAATGTTTTAGTGATCTGTCGTTTTTTTTTATTATTTCTATTGTTAAGCAAGTTGTTATAGCGGCCCTATTTAAGGCAGTGATTTAACAGTTTTGATGTTCTTCAGAAACCAATTAATCATTTTAATCGAGGTAGAAATTCTTCTTTTGTTGTGTTGTTCAGACTTACTTATGAGGGCCTCTTCAATCTCGTTCCCTGTCAGCAGTTGGTTGGTCTCGGTGGGCAGCTCAGGCAGGCTGATGATCTGATTGTTCTTCTTTATCTTTGTCAGGGTGACCTTGGCGATGGGTGGGAGGTGCTTCACGCGGGGGTAGTAAAAGGAGTTGGCAGGGTGACTCGGGAAGGAGGAGGTGATCTGAGGAGGAGGAAATGTATATTGAAGAACAGTTGATGTAACATGGAGAAGTTTTGGTAAAGATCTGAGGAGTTATCACTTAGCAGTTTCTCAGTTTTACCCACCTGTATGATTTTGTCCTGTGGGATGGTTTCATAGTTTGGAGACGAGAAGGTGAATCCGCTGTCCGTACCTGCATCGTATGGGAAAAGCTCTAGAGACACATTGTCTTTCCACTGGTCGCCGTCACACAGGTCAACACTGTCCAAACCCACGAACCAGTCAGGGCTCGGAACGATGCGCACGACAAACGACAGCTGCAGATGGAGGAAGAAAAAGCATGGGAAGGAAGATGGAGAGTGGAGGGAGAAAAAGGAGAAAGAAGAGGACAGTGGGGCGGGGGGGAGAGTGAAATATGGAGATAAGGAGAGAGAGTGAAGAAAGACGTGTGGGAAAGAGAAGAGAAAAGTTATTACTTGCGTTTTTTTAGCAGTTTTGGACAACATCATTCTTGGTAATAAAAATGTTTTATTGTTGTGACATCCTCAATGGAAATAACCTCACAATATGGTTCACAAGGGCAAATACACAAGTACTCAGACATGTTTGAAACAGCTCAGGTTCAACCCCAGTAGTAATTACTGTCAGGAATGGCAACAATTCCACTGACCCAGGCCTTGTTATGTATATTGACCTATCAGCAGAAGGCCTCTGACAGCCTGAAGCCCGGCTCCAGACCCGAAGGCAACCAGGTGTTGAGTAACTCACATAGGAGTGCCTGGCGAAGACCTCAAACTCAGTGCTCATCTGGCCCGTTCCTCCCACAACAGCAGGAGCCGACAGGATCCCATAAACACTTTGGATGCGCTCGCCGGCCGCCTCAACTTCCTTCATGAGCGTCCAGGCCTCGCCCTTCTCCGCAAACTCCCTCACTCCATTGCTGGCAAAGTCATTACGCTGCCACATGTGGTAGTCGGTGCTGTGGGTCAAGCCTGGGAGCAGAGAGGAGGAGAGGAAAGGATCAGAGGAGGGCTCAAGTCTGCAATAGTCAGTTTATTTACATCTTTGCTGAGGGGCGATGTTTTGTCTCAATGACTGAACCGTCTGTCCTAATGTCTTGGGCATAACTGAGAAGATTCCTTGTATTGCTTTTCATATCGAACATGAATTTTACAAGTTTATATATACGTACCGTTTGGGTTATTTTTCTATATTTTTCGTTTAACAGTTAGTTTCAAGCACTGAGCAATGGGTCATTAAGAAACATTTCTAAATTTCTATTGATCTGTAAAAAGAAACATTCCACTCTGAACTTACCAATAAGGTTTGACCACTGTGCAGGGGGACGGTAGACAGGATACTGCTTAGGGAAAGCACCCCGGGACCATTTGCCGGTGAACGTTAGTCTGTACTGGGCCGGTTCAGAGGCCGTGCACATGGGGACGTCGGTAGGAACAGGCATTGCCTGAACGCCTTGGCCCAGTGTCAGCAGTATGACGACCAGATGGGAGAACGCCGCAGCGATGGAGAGGATGTTCCTTGTGGTGTCCATGGTAATGAGCGCCGGGGAGGATGAAGAACCTGGAGGAGAAAGATTAAAGGGAATTCTAATGTCAGGAGAACAGTCAGCAGTATTTTTCAAAGCTGAGTCATCCAGCTGCAAATGAGGGGAAAGGACCGAATAGATTACAATATATGTTTTAATTCTCTCTGCTCTGCTGTTGCTCTGATCCAAGAGGACATCACTATTCTGCGAGGTCTCAGGAGGATCAGATACATGGCCAAATGAAATAGAGAATTCGAGAAAATGGCAAAGTGTGTGGCTGCACCATCTCTGTGGGGCGTGTGAGTCAGAAGAGATGTTTCTCATTCCTTTCCACTGTTTATTTTCCAGTGTTTTCCTCTTGTAAACTCGAGTTAAACAACGCTTGGTTGATAGGCGGGGAGATCTGGCCTTAATTAAAACACAGTGAAATGTTGTTGTTGTTGCAACCTGATGAGCTCTGCAGTCCTGCCTCACAGAGAATGAAGCTCAGCCAGCTGCCTTTCCTAATGCTGGATACCTCATACATCATCCTCACTATCTGGCTGTCCAGAGAGGGAGCAGTCACTTGGTGACTCATCTTGCGACCTCCATGAACTGGTTCAGTAACTCTTCAGTGGGGTGGTTCCTCTCTGTCTCTGTCTCTGTTTTTGCAGTATATTTCAATATACATGACAAACATGAGCACTGAGATAAATATTATCTTAAATAATTGCATATGAATTACATCATTGACATGCAGTTTTTAAACAACAAGACTTTCTGTTTATTGACAAATCTTTTCTTAATTATCGTTTAATGTCACGAGAGCTGTTACAAACTTTGCAATATCCACAGTTCCTTGTCTCTTTTCTGTCACTTACATGGTGTGTGACTGCATAAAGTTACACTGTTACATGCAAGCTTGGCAGCCTCCTGTCATACAACAGTCACACAGAATCTCTGTGCTGTTGGTGTGGTGCAGAAACTACTCACTGAATTTGCTCAGGGATCCAGAGGAATGAAGGGATGCAGCAGATGAGAGGAGGTGGAGCTGGTGGAGGTGAAGAGAAGGGGAGAGGAGAGTGGTGGATGTGGCTGTCTGGAAGAGTGACTGCAAAGTTCCAACCTCTCTTTCGCCTATTTATGTCTTTCAGGAGGTTCACCCCCCCCCCCCCCCTCTTTGTCTCCCCCTTTCTTCATCTCGCTCCCTGCCCCTCCTCAACTTTCTAAACTCTTCCTCTCAGCCTCACTATCTGCCCCCTTCATGCCCTTTGACTTTGGCTCTTCGTCCACCACTCTCCTCCTCCTCCTCCTCTCCCCTATTCTTTTTTAAAATACCCCATTAACTGACTAATGTGTTCAGCAGGGCTGGATTCACAGCCAGGTGTCCTCTGCAGATCCATCGGTGTCATTTCACAGTGTGTTATTGTCGGTCTCTGCACCTACAATTGTGACTAATGAAGCTCATTATGCATTTCTAGAATTTTCTAAATGTTTCTCTCTGAAGTTTTTTGAATTGGAACTGAGCTACTAGACCTCGTCCTAGTGCAGATATTGTAACTCAAAGTTTTATTGTGCAGGACACAGTAAATTTGCAAAACTCAAGGCTTTGGCTTTGTTGAGGAAGTAAAGATTTTAAGTTACAAAGAAATAGTGTGTTTGGTTCCAGTGAGTCAGGGTTAAGTATAAATCTTGCACCTTCACAAAGTGATTTTTTTTTAATGTCAGGGTATTTAAGGTGTGTAGCATGAACTTTGATTATTTCAGTCCACTTAGTCGGTTGTGGAAGGAACAATTTGCAGAAGAAATCATAAAAGTGCTGTAGAACTTCATGGTAGCAATCATAGTTTCCATGACAGAGCCCTCTGCTTGTGTCTCTTAGGAGTTCAAACTGGTTTTCATGCTTCGGGTACCAACAGACAGGATTTTAAACCAGACACTGCACCACTTGCATGTTATCATCAGCAACAAGCTCTTCCAACAAATTACCTCTTCAACGCTTTTCACATTGGGTTCTAGAATTTATAATTCACTGGCTTTATAAGGATCAAACTCACATCCTTCAAATATTCCAAGCAGGACTTTATGTTTATCTTCTTTTGAGCGCCATAGCACTTGTTTAAAAAAAAAGGGTCCAAACCATTTCAAGCAGATGTATTTTCAGAAATCTTAAAAAAAAAAAAAAACATAGTTAAATGAGCTTTTATGCGTACTTGCCTGTATGCATGTCCCCTTCTGGTGTAGTGTTTGACTTGCTGAACCTGGAGGTGGTAGACGTCACTCCACACACTCACGTGCACGCACACAAATTTGCCAGTGCGCTGAATCAGCCCACATCTAATGATTTCCACATGGTCACGTTTCTTACAAACACAAACTTAACACTGGAGTCCAGTCTGCGTTCAGTTCGTGACATTTACAAGGAAAGTTAACTCATAGCCACCTTCATAATTCCTGCTTACAGAACAGAGCTGTACAGTTTGGTGGAGGGTTGTAGAGCAGACTGAGAGAAGGAAGAAGAGGAACCAATGTGGCTTGAATGAGTTTTAGCTTAATGAAAAAAATCTTCAGTTTAAATTGACTTACTTTCTTGCACTGGAGCTGTTGATGGTATCACACAGTCTTCCACTCATTGGGAGTTGTTGATGTAGAGACAGATACACATGGCCTCCAATTATGTTGTTGTATTTTTTCCCTGTTTTGTTGCCTTCGGTAAAGAAACAGTTTCACAAGTGCACCCTGGCCTAATTTTGACAAATAAACTGAGTCCTTATTTTAAAACATTCTGGCGCTGGTCTTAGCTGATTGGTGCTTGTGTAGGAAAATAGTCAGTCTTGTGTTGCTTGAAAGGAAGCCATAAATACCAAGGGAGAAGAAGGTCAAAGATAATACAGGTCAGGAACTAACACTGACGGCCTGAACACATTGCCTGCTTTGCCTGTCGGGTACCTCACTGACCTGTCATGGCTTGCATGGCCTTGTGTGTCCAAACCAGCAGCGTGTCTGCTGCAAGCACTCACACTGCCAGCCGGTCTTTGACAATGCATTAATCATAATCACTGTCCATTGTCGGTGAGTTGTCCAAAGAGTGAACCTTCCTGAAAGCAGTCATGTGATGTGTGTTTACTGTGGTGAGGGTGAGAAAGAAAGAGAGCCCTGGAAAACTGACCCTCGGCCTAGAGATTGAAACTGCAGTGAACTGCGTCAGTTTTATACTAGAATGGGAACCAATGGCCCTCATTCCTCTGTCAAGGCCCAACAGTTCCCTTAAATTCAATCAAGCTGCCGCCAAATTGCACACAAGCATAGATAAGTGCTCCCATCATATGTCATCAAGATACACAAAATAATTCCCTGGGAAATCTGTGAAAATGTCAAAAAGAACCCCCTATTTTGCAGTGTTTAGCGAAATCTGATCTGCACCGAAATTCAAAGGGTTCTTTCTTGGCCCCTGTCCCGTCTTTCCACAAAGTTTGGGAATCCATTCGGTGCTTTGTGTGTTATCCTGACGACAAACAAACAAACCGAACAATCCAATGGACAGTGTTGAAACATAACCTCCTTTGTGGAGTTAATAATGTTGCTGGTAAGATGTAATCGTGACCATCAACAGGTCTGTTCTCTGTCTATTTATTTTTCGGCAACACATTGACGTCACCCCAATCAAAGTGAATACTGCAGCGTTTCTGTTGAAGCCTCCAACGCAGTTGTGTGATTGCTCGGTAGGTAAAACAAAAGACAGAAGTCAAGTCATTTATCATAAATCAGTCACTTTCTTTCTACACTTACACAAAAACACACATTCCTGTCGACACCTGGTCTTGGCATTCAATCTTTTTCACTCTGTTCTCTCCCCCAAGTTCCACTCAACTAACCCCCAGGGCCTTGTTACAGCAGAAATTACCCCCAGATTACTGGAAATAATTTACTCCTCTGTATGGGAGCAATCTGTGTGCATTCATTTGCACATTTCTTGATAAATTGTAGGTGAATTTGTGTGCACGTGTCTCCGCCAATGGAAGCTGCAGGCCAGTGGTGACATTGTACAGCGTGCAACACATGGATCTCTCCGGTTTGGCCGAACCTTCTCTCTTGCCTCTGCGGTTGCGGGTCTGCTTCTTAGTTCTGTGATAATGAAATATTTTCCCGGTCGACTGTGAAGATACAGCTGGATTCACCCGTATAAAACTTAATATTTGCTCCTCTAAATGTTGGTTACACAGATTCTCACTCATATAAATCTGTGTGACCTTCCTCAACTCTGTGATGATACTTTATTTGAGTTCTGCTGTTGGACTCCACAGTTACAGACGGCTGGTATTCTAACTCACTTTGTTTGTGTCATCAATCATCAAAACCCACCGCAGCCAGACAAGCCAATATTAGATGTCGAGACAAAAGCGAATTTATATGGTGAAATGTGGATGAACAGCGCTGGTCCAGGGTATTAGGTGACCGCAGAGTATTAAAACATCATGCATATAAATTCAACATTAGGAAATCGCTGCTGCTGAGTCGGCTGTTCTCGCTCCCGCTCACTCGTCCTCACGTCGTAGCGATTGGCCGAGCGGTTGACACCTGGATTACATTGTTCGGTTGTAGAAGAAAGATTTTTTTGAAAAGCCCCGCAATGCAGATTTATACGTGGGTAACTGCAAGTGACAGTGAGGGGTCATACGCAAGTGAGAGGCAGGAGTTGTAACAATGCTGAGTAAGCCATCTCGGCCGTTTAGTTTGGAGTGGCCAAAAGCTTTGCCAGATTTTGCTTTGGGAAAATTAACTACTGTGGCAGGAGGGCTAATAATTTCCCCCATGAATCTTTCCTGATGTTATTATATTTTTTTCACAAGTCTCAAATTCTGACCTTGTAAACCCCCGCTCAAATCAAATTGAGACAACTTGGCGAATTAGCAGCATCAAAATATTACTAAATTTAAATTAGCAAACCTCTATTTGTGCTGAAAGCTCTCATTGGATTACTTTAAAACTAAAACTTTTCAACATTTTAAAACAATGTCTGGTTGGTTAACTCAATCCTTGCCCCTAACGCGACCATCTCAATCCCTCCCTGTTTCCAGATGCACCAGGCACATCTAGTCACCAAAATACCAAATGCACAGTCACGTTCCGTGTGCCATGGCGAATGAAAATAGATCCATATGTTTTTATTGACTAGTATTGCAGACGTTTCCACAACAGCGTGTCAGTGTCGGTCTTTGCAATGTGTGTGTCAAACTAAAGCTCAATAAAGAGGCAACATCATGTGGTTTAGTGAAACGTTTCATCTCTCATCCAAGAGGCTTCTTCAGTTCAGTTCCAGAGGTCTTGTTACCAAAGAACAGAATCATATCTCATATGCCATGATTATTGATCTCTTTCCCACATGTTATTATGTCGTGGTCACGTAATATATTTTTCCCCAAATGTCTCCAGGGGCTCCGGAACTTACACATTGACACTATCAGAGTTGCTTTTACCAGCTGTCCGTCCTGCATTAAGCAGCTGTAGCTGTGTTTAGTTTAGCCTGGATGATGTGTTTGTACAGTAGAACTTGCCCGTGTCAGTGTTTGGTCAAGTGCAGTAAACGGCCCTTTAATGTGCGAGCGCGAGTAGGAAAGCTTTGCTCCAGCTTGGTGTGACCGTTTAGCCTGACTGCATTTGTTAGGCTAAGTCAAGCCGGATTAGGGAAAGGTATCCAGGGTATGTTGAGCTCGCTTTGTAATACAGGCCGATAATCTCGTCATACAGACAGTTAATTTGCATGAAGAGCGGGAAAGTGAGATCCGATCACAAGTGGTCACAGGAGGATGCATTTTAGTGCCTGGTTTGAACAGACCGAGATATTACTGTCCTTCTGTGAGTGGATCAATCAGAATGGATGTCAACACCAGGTCTGAACAGGGCCTGTTGGTTCAGAATTGACTGAGTTATAACCCAGAGAGGTGAGTTTACAGAGTCTATGTGTCACAGCTCCTGCTGCTCCATCTGCTGACTGAGTTGTTAGCAGACCAAATCAGCAGGCATGCAGCAGCTCGGCTCAGACCTGCACCTGTGCCTTTCACCTCGGGCCTCACCTCTCTCCCTCTGTAAGGACTTGTTTTCTCTTGGTGTGGTTGGATTATACGCTGTCAAAATACAATTACTCAGCATTTTCAGCAACACCCACTTAATCAAGCTTTCAACTTCTCCTCGGTGACGAATTGAGAAAACATTAGGTTTGTGGCACGTGGACTATTGTTTTACAATGTTGCAGAGAAAAAACCCTGCGTGTGTTTCAATAGAAAACAGTTTGTATTTGATTTTTACAAGCTGCAACTATAACATGTATACTCTTAGTCTACCACTTTATCAATTGATTAGTTTCTAGATGGATTAGTCTATAAAATATAATAATAAGCGATTAACATAACTTGGTTGATATCTTAAAATTACTTGATTTGTCCCGCAATAGTCCAAAATTCTTTACTTTTCTGTAATAAATAATCGTCCATGGACAGGAATCAGTAGATGTGAGATCAGTTAAAGTTGGAGGAGAAGTCCAGACGGTTATTATTTTAGTTTCTCTATAGAAATGCTTCTAAAGAAAGTAAATTGGAATTTTATCAAACACTATATGCAACTGATGCTTTTCTCGTCTCCTTCTTGCAGCGTCTAAGCCACGACCAGTGTGTGTTTATTTATTTACTCTTAATTTATTACTGCTCACTCTATGTTTCTGTCCTTTGGCAGGATGAAGTTACCTTGCTGGTCGCTGAAACAGGTTTTGAAATAGGAAGTCTGTTTTTTATTGCATTTACAGCAGCTTTATATCTTCATATTCCTCTTTTTTTATTTCTCTTTCTCAGTCTGACCATATTTCAGTATTTTACCCCCTACCCTCTCCCAATCTGTCTTGTTTAGTATTGACAGCCCCTCCTACCTGCATCACAGCCCCTCATTCTGGTTTGACCTTTTCTCCAGCTCGCTCGCTCTCTCTCTCTCTCTCTCTGACCCGCTAAAGTGAGATCCCATCATGTTTTTCCCATCATGCTGTCCTCCCACCCTGCGGTGAGGCGGTGAACCCCCGGCCGGAGGTATAAAGGACATGATTTACTGGGCCCCTTCGCTGCAGAAAAATGGGAAAATGAAAGAAAAAAAACACGAAGTGGAAGCTCAGTTTTCCAACACAGTAGCTCTCTGCTTCGGCGCAGGTTTCACTCCTCGAAGTTTTTCACTTGAAATATGAGAGGATCTACACACAACACGCTGTGGTCCAATTTTGTCAGATTGCTAAAGTGCCATAACGTATTTCCACAGGAGACGGGAGATGACCTGGAAAAGGCTGATTTCTGTTTTCTCCCTGTGTGATTTGTTGACATGTCTGAGGGAGGAGGTGGGAGCAGCAGTTAAGACCTGAGGCTGCGGCTCTGACACATTGTAATGAAGTGTTTTTGCATTTCAGCGTGGGACGTTAAATCCCAATTAAAGTCTAGCTTGTTTTCATCCTGTTGGCCACGTGTAGTTTAAAGCCCTTTGCACATTGCTTCAATTCGAGATTCAATAACTTGATTGTTATGTTTCTCTCGACATGAACAAGTGTGATCAACACATCAGCTCTTCCCAAAATAAAGATTCACTGCAAGATATCTCAAGAGGAAAACATTTTTTAACAGGCCTAGGATGCATTTAGAGATGGCATCACAGCAGCGATACATTTTTATTTCTAACAATTAAAGCTAGCACTCAAATCTCCAGCACCTATCATTACATCCGTGTTTGTCTGTTTTGTAAATGCAGGCTCATGTTTGTTGGGGAAATCCAACATGTAAACATGTTGTTTGAAGGGAGTCTATCCGACGGACAGGTTACCCTGCTGGAGCACGATCTGAAGCACAGTGAGTCCCGCTGAGTAGATCTCACATCTCCGGTGAGTTGAGCAGTGCCCAGACAGACGGGGCTCTTGAACCAAAACATCGTGACAGGCTGTGCCAATAAATCTCACAGCTGGAAACTCACCAGTGCATATGTGCGTCAGTGTCCAGACAATTCCACAACATCAATAAATATGCCTGAATATAGTTTCATAACCACAACCAGGGCACTGTTTGTATGAAATGTGCAAATTCAAATTTTAAATAGAAGCCCACGTGAGAAAATGTGGATAAGCAGCACTGATAGGATATTGAAGTTCCATTTGGGCTTCGGGGGTTTCCATTTATTAATTTTGTGCCATATGTTGATGTACTGATTTAAGAGGTGTCAGTGGGATATTTGCAGTCAAGGCTGAGGCTCTGTAAGGATTTTTTCTCATCTAAACTTGGACACTAAAACTGCCAAAGAACATTAAGTTTATCAAAGTGCTTTGTTCTTGCAGGCCTCCAGTTTAGCACATTTCAAGGTTGTTGTTGGTTTTTCTACTGTCAGTGAGTCCTCACAAAATGTGCACACTGGCTTGTCTTTCACTTCTTAAAGACAATAATATTATTAATCCTTTTCTCTGGGACTGTGCAACCTTCCACATCCATTTTTCTTTTCTTGACAGTCACCATGATGCTTGCTGTGACACGTAACCGCTGTGTGCATGTTGCGTTCGGACCGTGACGCGAACTGGCAAACAGCCAGAAGAGACATATCAGTCAATCTCTTTATGTGATTCTCTCTCTGTGTATTTGAAAATGTTTAGTTTTATCATTATATTCATGCTTGTGGGGGATTATATCACATCTGACACCCGTTTTTCTTCGTATGTATATTATATTTGTTATACTGGATGCAGATATACAAGGATATTGTGCCATTGCAGATTCATGGTTAGAGATAGAAACCTTATTTTACAGTTTAGTTAAAAAAAATTTAGCTTTGCTTTGTCACATGATACATTCAACAGGTGAACAAATGAGTAGATTCAACATCAGTGATAAAGAGTCAATATAAATGGGAATGAAGACAGCTTTAAAAACAGAACATCTGTGGTTATCATAGATAATGGAAAAGTGTACAGCTCACGAAGAGGAAGTTCATATTTCGAACACAGCAGTGGAGCTGCTCAGTAACGTCAGCATCTAATAAAGCTGAACAGCATGTGTTCAGAGACCTTTTTTTTTAATCTTAGATGGAGATTTAAACACAATCACAATTTGATATTTCATAGCCAGAGAGCTACAGTGCACATTGGTCCCTGGATCTTTCCCCTAATTGGGATATTAAATAAAATACTTGACACTGAGGATACCCACAACTGAAAAACCGGCCAATGTGATGTCCTCTGTTCCTTGACTTGTGATTGTTGGAACGTCTTTGATGATGGAGGGCAAGAAAAATCTGCTTGACAGAAGTCTGTCCAGCTGTCAGGTCTGGATACAGATGATTTACTAATAGTTTGGAAATGAATAGACAGGGGAGGGTATTAAATTATTACTGGAGTCAAAAAAACTAAAATAATCTTAGATCTCTGGGGAAGTACCCTTTTAACCCCCCCTCCCCAAATCTATTTTTTGTTTCATTTAAAAAAAAGGGAAGTTTTGGATGTAAACCTAGAATGTGTCACGGGTCTCTCAAAGGGTATTTTAATCAAACAATAAAGACCTAACTTGATGATGGTGGAAAGATTAAGATTAAGATCCATTTATTTGTCCCAAACACATGCACAGACATGCACAGGCACACTCATGCAGGTAGGGAAATTTAACCCCTGCTTTTGACCCATCTAGTGAAGGACACACAGAGCAGTGAGCAACCATGTACGGCGCACGGGGAGCAGATGTTGGGGTAGTAAGGTGCCTTGCTCAGGGGCACTAGACAGGGTAGGGGGAATCCTCTTGGATTTTTGGACAGATCAATCCAGGTTCGTCTTTTTGTTGTTTCTCCGTGGAGTCGAACCAGAGACGAACCAGAGACCTTTTCTGCCCATAATCCAAGTTTCTGCCACTTGTCCACCGCCTCTCCGAAGCAGTGTGGGATCATGGGAGTTTTTCTCCTCACCATCATCGCCAATGAAAATCTACCTGAAGTTACCTGGAGCGTCTCTCGGTGTAAATCATGTTCATAGATGAGGTGATGAAATCAAGTTCTATTCAGGTTATGCAGCGAAGGACAATCAATAAGCGTGATCCTTTCAAGCTGACTGGCTAACTGGCTAGTTAGTGTGTTTGACCTTCGCCAGAAGTCTTTTACCACAAAATGAAACGTTCCTTTACTTTAAATAAGATATGCACAATCTCTGGGTTTGAATATTGTTAGAAACATTTTAGATAATGTAAGTACACAAGTTAACAAAACGTATAACATAGGTCTTGTCGTTTTTCAACATTTGAATGAAGAATTGTCACGTACGATATGTTGAAACAAGCCAGTTTGCTTTCTGGTAGGATTTTTGCCTCCCTTGCTTTTACACCATTGGATTTTAAGACTCAACAATACACTGAATGGCTTGTCAAGATGGATTGCTTTTACAGGGCATGAGACAGAGAAAAACTGTTCCCGTTTCCAGGTGACGCCAACGGATTATAAAAAAATATCCACTACAGGCCTCGAATGGCTTTCTCAGACACAAAGGTCATATCACTCCCTCGGCATGCTGGGGGATGATATCACAGTCAAAGTCAAGGTGAAAATGAAACAAAAGCCAAACTGACTATACAAGCTTTCCACACAACTGGGGGGGGGGTTGCATAATGATAGTTAAACAGTGACGCTTTGTTTTGAGTCCCCACTGTGGCGTATGAAACTGTGGCCAGCTACCTCTGTAATTTAAAGCATGATTTATGGCCTGTTGAAGTCGCTGGGATCAACCCACTCTTGAGATGACATTCTGCAGAGAGCCGTGCATGCAAAGCAGTGGATATCGTGCACTGTTCATACAGTCATGGCGACACGACTGCACCAATGAATAAAGAACAGGATGAATGAAAATGCAAGGACACATACAAAAGCGTTTAGCGTAGATGTGGTTAGATAATAGACCAGATGTCTGCACAAAGAATAATTTATAGACTTTCTGTTTTTCTTATTATGTGGCAGGAGAATTGTACTGAAGAAAAATTCATACATACTCGTGAAGTTTCGTCAAAATAATTTCTTTAATGCGTTATTGCAGGACAAGACATTAGAGACTTAATTAAAAGCGACATATAGATTGACGTTTGGTATTTGGGGTCAGGGTTAGCAAATGCATCCAATCCACTTATTCACTAATGATAATAAATTAAACTTGTGTTTATATTTGAGCAGCCTATATATCAGTTATTTCAGCAACTAACAAAAACAAGTAATAAAGAAATGACAAATTTTTGGAACACCCTTTGATTGCAGTCCAACCTGTCGCCTATTGATCAGAGCAGCCGGACAGGGCATTTTCAAATATGAGGATTTGCATCTCCTCTCTCATCCAGACACTCTGTGCAGTGCTGTCATTATTATGATCATTCTCTGATGTTCTCATTCAGCGGAAATCAAGAGGTGCAAGTTCACTCTGAGCGATGTTCGCGCAGGAAGGTCTTGACCTCATTTCATGTCTTGATGAGCTAAAGTGACCTTTTGTGTTGTCGATTTAAAAAACCTTCATTTGAGAAAAGTTATTTCGTTATAAGTTTGTAAAAGAAAACAGCTGGAGTGACATAATAGCTGTTCATTCATCCAAAACACCCTTGTGACGATTGAGAATTACAACCCTCAGTTTTAACCTTCTTAAATAGTGTTTTGTCCTTGTTATATATCAAATAGCAATTCATGTAATATTCATTTCCTGTCCTGATCCACACAGTTATTTTTCTTGGTTTCCATTGCACACTGAATCCAACTATCTAGATTAGTGACTTCATCCAAAAGGTTATGTTTTTCTGGGAGAGGACCCCCCCCCCCCCCCCCCCCCCCCTAGTCCCATTCCAACTTTGCTACCCCATTTTAAACCTCAACTAGCCAACCATACATGCACACACCAAATGTATAAAGTCCTTGGTTTCCCTAACATAACCGTAAAAAATCTGCTTCCTCCCAACTGGGGGCACAGATTTCTTCCCCCAATTGAACAATTGATTCGTTTTAAGTCTGATTTTCCAGAGGTGGCCTCTGACCCACACACACACACACGCACCCCTCATCGGCTTTCACCGCCTCTTCATGATCCAGCCAGGAACATCATCTTGTGTTTCTGGTGTCTCTCTGTTCAGGGATTAACCGTCTGTCTCTGAGGATCTGTTAGGTAACCCTGCTCTCCTGTCCAGAAAATACAGAGTTTTTTAAGGACAGCCCCATTACACTACATGCAGAAAAACACCCTCTTAGGAGCTTCCTGCTGTCTTGATGAACCTGGCTGAACAGGTGAATCCACAAACCTGGGATCCATCACGCAGCTCAGCCCATTTAATCTCCTTCTGTCATGAAGGATTTCAATGGGTGGGAGGAAGGAGGATTTTTGAGCCTTGAGACAATTTATACATTGATTCATAAGCAGGTGCAATTCAATGGCACCAAAACTGTCAGGTGCAGTAAATATCAGGGGATGTGAGTCGGTGACAATGTAAAATGTCATATGAGCTGAGGAGGGGTAGGGAAAAAACTATTATTTGACCCTTTGGCTCAAGCATAGATTTCATTTTAGGGTCTGTCCCCTGAAAACAGCTGAACGCAAGATCTTGTAGCCTTTAAATTGGTTAAACTAGACACAAAATATGGACTTGGAGTGTGTGTGCCTGCGTACTTCTTGTGTGTGTGTGTGTGTGTGTATGTGTGTGTGTGTGTCTAGGGTGTGCCCCGCCTCTTGCCCCTTGCCAGTTGGGATTGGTTCCAGTCCCCGTGTGACCCTTTTGAGGATCAGCTGTAAAGATAATAAATATCCTTAACATTCTACTCAGGTCCAAATTTGAAATTGTCGCGTCGGTGTCTGCTGCCAAATACCAGTTATACCTCATTTCACTTAAATAGGCTTTTGAATGCTAAGAATTTTGCATACCTCATGGAATGTACTTACATACAAATACCCCAAATACCCAAAAGGCTCAAATGAAAAATCAAAAAAGAGTAAATTTACTTTATCTGGATATACCCTATAATGCATTGGCTCTTATTATTTTTATAGATGATAGGTTTGTAAGGCTTTATACATATTAACATAGATTAATAGGAGCAGACCAGGTTGTGTTTTGGTGTCGTGATCACATGAAAAGTTTCCTCTTCGTTTTAATTGCCCCCCAAAAACTGAGCCAACACTACATTCTCATTTTAGTGGCTGCTGCAATGCAAGAGTTGGTTCTGGGAAATGTCATGTGTAACTTTTTTATCTACCACTGAGACATTTTTGTGCCAAAGAAGCATTCGCCTTCATTTATGTTGCAATTTGGGAAACTTAGTTCAAAGCTGTGAGTTCAATAACGCGCAGTATATTAGCCCTCATACGCTTCTTAGCTTTTTAACTGAAATATAAGAAATAAAGTTTTTCCGTTCTGGCTTTGTACACTTACCATCAGACTAAAAAAATGTGTCTGTGTTATCTTTGCAGACCCATCACCCACACTGGTCAATTGGGATATTAATGTCGTTTCCTGAACCACCCTGGTCTTCCTGTATGAAAAGTGTAAATCACTGCAGATGGTTATTATTCCACAGGATTTCTACAGGCTTTATATATTATGCAATGTTGAAACAATTCTTTATCTCAAAGGATCGAAGGCTATGTGACGTTCACAGTGTAAAATGATATCACATATGCGTCATTGTTCCCAAAGTCAAACTAAAATTCAAGTCAAAAACTGACTTTTATTATGTAAATCAAATTTCTGAAAGGTTGCAATAGGATAAGTTATTATTTTTTAATGAGATTACTGTAACACCATAATCCGTTTCTTCCTACCACTGGTTTCCTGTGACAGGGTAATAAGCCCAGCACTTTGTTTTCATAGGTGTGCGCAGTTACTGCACAATATTCGGTGTAAATGACCTTGCCAGCCGCTGTCTTGGGTTTCCCGTGTAATGAAATAATGATGATGGATGTGCGGACTGCGACCAGAAGTCTGACAGCCAAGGTGGGGGGGGGGGTGTGATTGAGAGGAAGACTCATCACCTCGGTCTCTGTACCCGTGTGTCTGTCTCTCGCTCTGCATCAGCCTCAGCCACGCTGGGAGGTTAATGAAGACAGAAGTCGGTGCAGTGCCACACATGGCGAGGATTTTGAGTAACAGCTGTTCGCTCATATTAGATGTACAGATTCTATCTACATGTTTTACAATGCAAATGATGCTGTGCGATGTAATTTGCATCCCACTGTCTCCCATCAATGGGGAGGTTGTGTGTCTGTGTACCTATTTTTGTTACCTCCTTAGGACCTTTTCCAGCATAAGCACCAGTCTCGTCAGGACCAGTCAACCTCATGGGGACCAAGCCTGGTTGGAATGAGGCAAAAAGTCATCTTTGAGTTCCTGGTTAAAATCAGGGTTCAGCATGAATCGGGCATTGGTAGGTTAGGGATATGGTTTCATTAAGATTGCATGTTCTGCGAGTCGATGGAGGAATTTAGCTGCACAAATTGTGCAAACAATCTCCTCAGCTGATGTTTTTAATTTGACAGTTTCAGTTCAATCTCAGTGTCACACACGTGCAAACATCTCATCCATCCTTTCATTGCAGTGACGTGCTTTCGTTCTTTATTTATAAACTTTGTCCTTGCCAACTACAGAGCGTTGTCCACTGCAAAACACAACATCTAAGTTTGTTTAACTCTACAGGCAGCAACTCGGCCAAGTCAATGACGTGTCACCAACACAGTCCCTCAGTTAGTGGGGCTTATTATTGAGCTTATTCTAATGAAAAGTCCAGGGATACTAGATTAAAGCTCATTCACAAAGATCCTATGCAGTTATTTGCAACTTTGTAAAGGATCACAATCTCTGTCTACTCTACAGTCACAAACGAACAGAAGTCTAACCGAGGTAGAAAGATAGAAAAACATGCTTTCAGATGACACTGTCCTCACTTTTAATTCAAGACGATATGTACATCTGGCCTGCAGAGCCGCAAGGCTGCTGGAAACTTCTGGTTATTAGCTGCACTTGTTCTGGCAGATGAATATGATGAATATCTACTGCTGCTTTAGCTTTCACACAATTTACAGTCAATATGGTTTGTGTTGTCATAGATAGATCTATTTTTCCTTAAGGATTGAAATGCATGGACTGGACATGAAACAACGTGACCTAAACAAACATGTAACACCAATAAACGGAGCCACTCACGTCCGACGAGCTGTCTGCAGCACGATAAACAAGAACTGTGCTCATACAGCAACATTTCGGATTTGAAGCTGTCTAGTTTGTTGTTCTCTCTGACTAATCATGTTCTATTAAGACGCATCTTCTAAGTCAAGTGTGACTCAGGTCCAGTTTGGTGTTTGGCTCAATATCCAACTGGTTTTGAAATTGTTTACACCGGCCCAACATTAGTTGCAGGATAAATGCATAATCTTTGGTCCCTGCAATTACTGGCATGCCACCAGTCATCCTGGCTGTACGCCTGTCTGTCTGGTTTGTATATCCCTGTGTGTATTATATTTAAACTCATCTCTATGGCCTCCACGCTCGCCTTGGAAAACAGTCTGTTATTAATCTCTGACAGAATGAAGCGCTGCCCTGTCATCTGAATTTATTCTCGGTTCCTAGAAGAAATCTACTCTTGATTTTTAAAAACAAAACCGGGCGAATCTGCAGATGGTTAAATGTTTCTTGGAAATATCTCGTTGTGGATTAAGTTGAACAAGGATTCTGTGGTTTGGGGAGAAAATCTTTAAAAACAGCCTTTTGTTTTGAGGCTAATATGTGAAATGAGAATCTGAAAGGTCTTTAAACCTCATGTAAAGTTGTGATACCCCCCCAGCTGACCCCAACTGCTTTTATGAGCAGATAAGCTGAAGATCTGACAAAGTTTTATTGATTTTAAGACAAAACCCCAGAAATTCTACTCATAATTCAGTAGAAGGTGTAAGAGGAGAGTTTTATGTGCTTGTATATACTGTGTGACATTGATCAATCATGCTATACTGACAGTGCCAATTGTACAGCAGTAATATGTGTAAAAAAGTTAAATAGACCCTTACAATATTTAATATAGTAATTTGTGTAGTTTGAGCCTGAGTTTCTGGACCTTCCTTCACTTTTGGTGGACCCCTCTTTATAAAGACTCACCCTCTACCTGCTTCACCTCACCACAAGCTGTGGTACTCTATGGGAGAGGTGCACAACATTGTGTTAGATGAAATTTCCATATTTTAGCCACACTGTCATTACGTGTTTTTAAGTTTACCCACCAGCTCAAAGTTATTGTATAGTAAACTAACATAATTCTGTCACATATTGTGTAGGGGCTCAACTTATGAACTCAATGGATTGGAGGAATTTGCTATTTACCTCTCTCTGATAGAATAAACAACAATCACCCCACTGGTGTGTCTGCATTGCCAAATGTAAAAAAACTAAGCTATGTCAGGCCGAGACTACGCAGTGGATTCAGTGTAGATGTATAAATTGGCCTTGACTCTGCTTCATGGCTCCTGTTTGCTTGTAAAAATCTGCTTGCAGACTTTGTGTCGGAGCTGCTGGCGCCAAATTAAACTTCTCTATATGTTAAACTTTGGCAGGCTCCTGCATCCCTGCCATTGAAACACAGGGAAAGGAGCAGTCCACACAGAGGTCAGAGGTCAGGTAGCAGCAGCTCTTACAGTGAGGAGCGGTTTAGGTCCACCCTCTTTTCACATCATCAGTTAAATCTCTTTTCAGACAGCAGCAGGACATTGTCGGTGTGCAGTCAAACAAATGCTTTTTGAATATTTGCAACAAAAAATGTTATGTTCCCCCCTTAATTGATATTTGTATGCATGTGTATGTATGTGTGCGTCTAGTGCTCCAACAATGTGTGTTTTTCTCATTGTGTTTGTGTGCGTGTGTGTGTGTGTTTATACAAACCACACGGCATCTGTCCTCCTACCGCAGACACATTTGGGCAGGAAAACAAAATAGAAAACCCCAGAAACCTGGCTGTGGAAACTGGGTCAGCATCTTTCACAGACTTATATGGGAAACACAAAACACACCAATACGCTTCAGGGGGGGAAATGTGATAACGTGACCTGGACTCACTCTGAAAAAATGTAAACAAAATAATTGAAAAAAGCTGATTTTCAGGTTAATGTGCACAACAGTGTTATTGAGGGGCATAGTAGAGGGGCATTTGTCACCTCATCAATCGCGGTTCACCATTTTCTCTCTCTCATACTCTGCGTCCTGCTTCCTTCTCTCCATCTTTTCTCCCTCCTTTTCTGTTTGTGTCTTTAGCTGTCTTTCTCATAATCCTCTCATTTGACTCCTCGTGGTTTCTCCAGCAGCGAAGGCTCCATCCAACTGTCTCTTTATTTTTCATATAAACTACTGCAAAGCCAGTCTTCCAACATTATTATGGGTCTAATAAAACCCATTAGGCCAGTGATAACAGTAGAATCGTCTTTAACAGATCCAGTGAAGGAGGTAGAGCCCAGTCTTTGTGCCTTGTTAAAACCCAAGAAACTGGCATTCAGAGGCATAGCATCAACAAACCTCTGCGTGTTTGGCATCGTGCTTGACAGCTGCAGTCAAACAGTTTAGATATCATGTGGACAAAATGGGCAAAATCTTGCAGGAGCCTTGAACTGCAGCTTCATACTTTTAACTTGGGAACTGGTAAAAGTAGTCTGAGGTCAAAGAAATAGGGATTTACAAGTTACCTCTCGTCTTTTACTTCCACAAACCATTTTCTTCACATGTGACAAAGTCATGGCCGGTAGATTTTGTAAAAATTGAATTAATCGAGACCAAATAGCACAATTTCTGCTTGCCACATGCAGAATGATGGTGTCCTTCCCAAACAGCTGATGGAGTTAGCGCCTTTCAAGCAGCAGCTGACATTTACAAGCACGTGTCTGGTGTTGTTAATATTTTTCCTGGCAAGGTGGAAGAGCCCTATATGAAACACTATAGCTGCTTTCAGACATGCACTGAACCCTATTTTCACCAGAGGACGTTTATGTGTGAATGCAAATGTCCCGAGGGAGACGCTCCACAGCTTCTGCGTCTGTTCTCCAAGTAGAATGTCAGTAGAAATCCAGGAGAAGTCGATCTCCCGGTGCAAAACCAGTGACACGTGTAGAAGACACCAACAAAGATGTCTAGAGAGTTTTTGGTGATAAGAGTTGACACCAGTGTCTGTGTGTTGTCAAGAAAAATCGCGTGATCTCCCCATCGGAGAGATCACGCGATAATACTAGGGCGTCCAATGTCTTCCACCACATTTTTGTGGATAATCATCTTCTGTGAGGGTTTATTTGGACTGTGCCCTAGTCGAGGGGAGAGGAGAGCGGAAGAGAGGAAATGTCTGAAGAAGAAACCACAGAGAGGTGAGAGGAGATGTGAGGGGAAAGGCGAGAAGAGCGGAGGGACGGTAAAGGGAGATGCAAAGAGGAACTGCGAAAAATCCACCGGTTTCCGACACGTCCATCATCGACCAATTCATCTGGACATTCCTCCTGAACTCACGTCTCTGTCCCATGCACAACTTTCAACAAGGCCTAAAACTTGAATGACATGGTGAATTCTTTATTTTATATTTAAAAATTATATTTATTATATTTATGACGAAAAGGGTGGGCAGAGACAGCTCCTGGCTGTGGCCCCCGCTGGATGAATTTACTCGAAATCCTCCCTAGACCTTCGGGCACTGATTCAGATGCAACAGACTGAAATAGAAAAGCAGAAAAGCAACACCTAGACAGTGAAAAGACCCATGTTGCAGATTTGAGCTACTAAAGTTAGAGTTGTGTATTTATGGGAAGTCTCTAATTCAATATTAAACTAAACACAAATGTTTTGAAAATTCTGGGCTGGAGGTAGAGCGTGTCGTCCACTCACTTGTAGGTTTGTAGTTTGATTCCAGACTCCTACTGTTTGCATACCGAAGAATCCTTGGGCAAGACACTAAACCCAAAATTTCTCCTGATGTTGGTGCTGGCAGTGTGTGAGTGAGAGTGGGTGTGTACGGCTAAGTAAACTTTGAGTAGTCATTAAGACTTTAAGAAAAGTGCATCTATAAATCAACCTTAAATCAGCCCTAATGTATAATGACAACTTTTTTTGTGTGTGTGTTGCGGTTTACTTTAACTTGAATGCACTTCCTCCATCACCGGTTATTAGCTCACACAGTAAGACAAACAAGTTTTGAATATTTGTCTATATTCATGTTTGCAAGCATCTCGTAAGTGGCCAGGCAAAGACAGGTGGATCAGAGCAACAGCACCCTGAACATCCATCAAATCTTTCTTGGGTACTTGTCGATTTGCACGTACTGCTTCAGTTTGGAGTCGTCTCCCGTTCTTTTCATGGCTCGTTCTGTCTTGTCCGGCTGCCAAAGGTTTAACAAGGACAGGAGGCGTCACTCTTCCACTTGAACCCTGTAAAAGCGTATGATGCTATTACACGGATTAATGCTAAGTGTGAAGCCCAGGGGCAGCTTGAAGGCATTTCCTGATGGAGCGGAAAGCGTTAGTCACTCAGCTATTCCCCAAATTTTCCTCTTCTCCTAACAAGCCAGGATCTCTTAAATCTTCGAGCTCAGTGGAGATTCACAGTGGAAGATGTGACCGCCGAACATCCAGGGTTCAACAAATGTCCCCAACCTTTACATTTGAGTCCGTTGGTCAAACTGAAAAAGGATCTTCCTCTTTGCAAGGTGCCCTTTGGAGGCCTCCACGCTAAGCTGAATAAAACTCGCCCTCTACCTGTTTCTACCGATACATTTTTTTTGGGCTCCATCTGGGTCCCATCCTGCTTCCTGAGATTTAGATTAAACTATCTTGAGTTTCCAGCTGCTGGCGAGCGTGTTCCAGTGGCTGTAACCCTGAATGGAGGAACCAGAGGAGGAAGGAGGAAGGAGGAAGGGACAACGAGTGCAACTGAGAGATTTGAGTGTGTGCGAGGAGCAAAACAGAGATAGAGAAAAATAAAGACGACAAGGAGGAGATGTAGCAGAAGTCTCTCCATGTCCAACGTCAGAAGTCGGCTGTGGTCGGTTCAAGATGAGGTTTACAGCCAATTCCACAGAAGAATCATAGCTAATAGATTTAGCTCCTGCCTCTCAAAATGTCATCTTCTAACCACTGAATAGATTTTAAATATTTATGTTCTGTCATAAGGTTTCATCTCTAGTTAATTCTCTATGGCTAAAATGCCTGAAAATGTTTCCATCAAGCGAGTGGGCATGTTGAGGATCATTCTAACACTCAATGGACGATTTTATTCTGTAAACAAAAACATATTTATACATCCTGTCCTCCCGTCTGCATGCTGTTCCACCCTTCGCCTGAATCATATGTAGAAAGGCAAACTCTGGAAAAACATCTTGAGTGCAGTGGGCTGGACAGCACTGGAGCAAACACATCAACATAACAAGAGTTAACGTATGGTCAGCAGTTGTTTTCACGTAGCAAAGCTGTCCATGTGTTTAAAACTGTTATGAATTTGTCAGGGTTTCTGAACTCATGTGGTAACACTTTGTCCCGATGGAACCCTCGGCTCAGATCTGGGACATCTGTCCTCCACAGAGCATCTGATGTCAGAGGTCTGCAGGAGTGCTGTGACAAGAACCATGAAAGTTTGAGACCAGGCCTCTGGAAACTCCGGTGTACAAGCTGCATAAATCATTTTTCTCCCACAGTTTATACTCGACATTTACTGTTCTAGCTAGAATCAGACCACATCGATTTCCACGCATGGAATTCAATACGAAGCACAGTTATGTAACTGCTCGTTTGTTCAGTCCAATTCAGGTTAGATTTTAGTGTTTTGGATTCTAGCAGATTCACCTTTAAACCATTGTGTTTTATATCCAGCTCCACACCCCTCACAAGCAAGGGCAGTTATTACCTTATATTGTATTTGCACACCTTGATTACTAATATTTTATACAATGTATTTCGTATTTATCGGATGAGGTCTGATTCGATGACACTAGATTTACTATTTGACCAATCAGTGACCCCCTGTGTGCTGGACAGTGTCTTTATCACTGTCACAAGAAGTGTTGACAGCCGCTGTTCCACTGTGACACATCTGCACTGTTTACGTCTGGAGGAGCACCGAAAGATGAATTTAAGATTATTGCATGAATACGTTGAAGTGGAAAACAGATGCGAGCAGCAGAGCCAATGCAGATTCAGATTCAGACGTTAAAGCTGGTCTGTCCACAGCAGGAGAGCTGCAGCTGTCCTGGGGACATCTGGTGGACGCAACTGGTAACTGCTTAGCAAGGGCCACAAACATTTTTAGCAGTAAACAATTGTTCACCTTTATTGAGAATCCCACCATTTGTGAGCACATGTCAGCATGAGCCCAAAGGGTGAATCAAGACTTTAACTAATTTCTTCACCTCTATATCTGATCATGTTTTCACTCTGAAGAAAAAAGAAATCTGATAATATTCAGTCACTTGTCATTAATCGAGAGTGAAATACTTAGACAGATCAAAATCCCATAAGCATTTTATCTTAGCTGAAGCGTTATGCTTTGTTTCATTTATTTCTACATTTTAAAATTGTGGAACCTATAAAAGTTGCTGGGTTTGGCTCCAGCCCCCCAGGACAAGCGTCATAGGTAATAGATGGATGGTGTCACATCCTGTCAGTATAATAACTGTATAACAACTGAGAAAAAGTTTCTTAGTTAATTTATCAATGATGAGTTTAGAGAGTCAAACATCTCTCACACTTTACAAGCTGTAAATTAGACTTTATTAAAAAAACCTTTAATCAATCTTTTTCTACATCATTCAAAACAGACCAAGATTAAAAAGACACGTTTCACCTTTCCACAGTTTATTTGCTTTTAAAATAATTCATACAAATGCATACAGTCACAAACATATCTTTGTCAGGTTGTCAGTTTTGACCAAAAATAATGATATTTACTGAAGAATATAGAATATGTATACTGTATATTGCTACGCCTACTACTTTACCATAAAAGGGACCAAGGTAGGCAACAGTGGACTGCACGTTACTATCAGGGATGGAATTTCAAGGAGCACCTCGATGCATTAGAAGCTAGTCTGCATGTTTTTCTAATTGTGGCACCCATCGGTTTGAACAAGGAATGATTAGAGTTTATATTCGGAAGTAACCACGAAGTTTCTCCACCATGTAACGACCAGGCATAGATTAAGAGTCAAGTTCATAATATTTCAGCTTTCCCCTCAGGATTTGGGAGTTTTTAATCCTGGGTCAGATCAGTACCCTATGAACTCGACACTAGCCCGGGCTACAAAACCCTCACAGATGGCGAGTGAAAGTTCCATCCCTGATCGCCACGCTTACCTCACCATGAAGACGAGCAGGTAGGCAACAGTGAACTGCTCTACCACTCAGCCGCTGGTAGAAGGGGTTCGAGAAAGCACCAATCGCTCTGCTGGCCTGCTAACTTCAACAAACTGGAGTCGGTAATAAATATTCCTCATAGCGAAAGGGTTTTGAGATATTTTCTATACATTGTGGGAATTGAACCAGTAAGAACTTGTGTTACTGGCTCAGTTTGCTACCGTACGTATTTCTTCGTTGTGTGTTTAGATGGCAGTATTTGTCGTGATGCCACCAACCCCTTCTCCCAGTGCTGCTGTTTTTTTAAGACACAGATACAACCAAGTCACATTGACACAGGCAGGCAGAACACCATATGTACACATAGACACAGAGGCCACAGAGGGTGGCTAAACGGTATACTCGGGAAGGAGCCATCGTGAAATGTTAAAGGGATTCTATACTGGAGCAATCCATACATTCTGACATGCTACCATTAAACATCTGACCTTCACTGTGCATATATGATGTCTCTCACATTTCTATAAAAAACATACTTTTTTTGACAATGTTTTGTTTGCACAAGCAGGTTCATCTTTTAGAAAGCTGTTTAAAATGACAAGCCATGAAGCAGTTTCTTACTTATTTTTTATCTGTAAAAGCTCAACGTGGCAACAGAAACAGGAACAGATTTGGTTTGACCAAACTTCACCCCCACAACTGTTCCTCAACTGTCTCGAACGGAGTGTGACCTCTGCAAAGTGGATTTAACTTTGAATGGGAAGCAATACAAATGTTTTTGTCAGACAAAGTTAAAAGGGCAACCTCAATAAAATATTTATCTAGCAGCAAGAAGCAACACACTTAATCATCGCTGTTGTGCATCTTTTGTAAACCTTGGTGTGCTCGACCGTTCACGCTCCAGGAGCTGGACAATTACTGGGACTGGTGGTGGAAGTACTGGATCATTGCACATGAAGAAGACGAAGACAAGTACATGTTATGAAATTCACCTCATGGACGACCTGTCTATCAAACAGTAATTCACACAAACCACTCGATTATGCTGCAGATGAAGTCGCCCTAGCCAAGCATACCATTTTGCCACCGTCCTGCAGCCTTTCTTCCCACAACCCCCTCAACTTGGGTCAAACATTAACACAAGTCCGAGAGCAAAATCACATGCCCCCCTTAAACAAAACAAAGAAAAGCAAACACCAGATCGACTTTAGCTCGTATTTAAGGTCTTGTTCTAATGTGGCGGGACACGAAAAGGCAAGCAGGTAGAAAAACAAAAGCACTAAGTGGCATAAAAATGGAAAACAAAAATATATCAACATACCAACTGCGGAAACTTAATTTCCTGAGCTGGTGTGCAAAAAGCTGCCTCTTTTTTTGGGGGGGTGGGGGGGCTTGTTAATTTGGGGAGACATTTAAAATAAAACAAACAGACAGATATTGTATTCTCAAACCAGTTTGGCTACATAGAGGTCACACAACTCTTGTTTCTGTGTAAGACTGGAATTCAAATATCAGTATCTTCTCGCCGCGAGTCTCAAAACACAGACAGGTTACATTCATTTCATAACCTACTACTTTTGCTTGTACATCGAACTAAGGAAAAGACAGAAAAAGACATGAAAGATGCTCCTCTAACTTTGGACACACTACAGTCTAAGACAGCAGAATTTGATTTAGTATTTTTTTCTTTCCAAACCAAGAGACCGTTGTTGTTTTTTTTTGTTTTTTGATTTACTTCTGTCAGAGGAAACTATTCGAAAGATCAATGTGCGGACCTCGAGTTTCACAGTCTTTTTTTAGGACTTGTGTGGGGCAGAGGTAAACTGTCTCGTTCTTAAATTAGAACATTTGAAAGTGATCCACTCCTGATCCTCTTTCTCTCATCCTCCTCTTCTTCCTCTCTGGAGTGTGAAAAGGCTTGCTGGGAACCGTTTGCCAGAGAGTTGGGATTCGATTGTTTTTGGGGACCTCATCCTGTCGATCTGAATCCGTCTGATAACCTCTCCTCCAGTTGCCAGACAACGCGGGCAAGTGTGTGTGTGTGTGTCTGTGTGTGTGTGTGTGTGTGTTTGCGTTGGTGTACGTGTGGCTACAGGTGGTCATTCGGATGCTGCTCTCTGTCGCTCTCTGGTGGCTTTACTGTGTTTAGTCCAGGAGACGGAGCATGGGGAGGATGTGTGACAGCGGGCGGGAGGGTGTGTGTGATGGGCATGGCGCTGGGCACAATGCCTTCAACTGGAGGCGGGAGCCCCCCCGCTGGCAAACTGACCACCCCGGGGGGATACCTGGAGGTGTGTGTGTGTGAGAGAGAGATACACAACTGAGTCATGAAAGTTCAACTGGAACTGGAAGAGTTACAAATCTGTGACCTTTTCTGAAACGCCACCAGTCACTGACAGTCTGCTGGATCACATTAGGTTCACGTCAATGTAAGCAAACACGAATTCCACTGAAATAGTTCATAGTGGTTATAGCCGTGAATAGTTAATCTGTGGTGCTAACATGTAAAATATTCAACACTATCCTTTTCCCCCTTGTTTTCACAGGGACCGTCTCCACAGTGGATAGAACATGTCTAAGAAATGTTGATTCTTTCATTTTTAAATGTCATGTTTCAGTGCTGGTGAAAACCAAAAAAAATAATTCTATTCGGCTCTATTGTATTGAGGTGACAGCCAAATCTGAGGGAAGATAAAAATCTATAAATACTATAAACGGGAAGATATCTCGAGGGGAAAGTGAGAAGATATATTCTTTTGTAATTTGGGTTAGTTGACCTTTAGAGAAATTATAGCCTGTATCACAGTTTCTTTTTATCGCCCTCCCCTGACATTAACACAGGATCCTGAAGGTTTTTGCATAATTCGTAAGGATTTGAAGTTTCTCCTCCTGAAATGTTATAACAGTTCTGGTGTTTTAACAGATTCCGGTGAGTTTATATTGACGTCTGACCGCAACAGTATAAGATCAGTGATGGATCAGGTGTCATAGCAGCAATATTGAACTGTAAAAAAAGCCTTGAGCAGCCGTCAGACTGGTGCTGCTGGTCAGCAGTAGCTTTCCCAAGTGACTGGCTGTCAGATGAAAGAACAGCTAAAGGTGGGGATGCAAGCTGAGCCTTGATCGTGGTATTTATTTGCTACTGAGGTCAATCAGGTATTGGGAGAATGTGTAGTATAAGATTCCGGAGAAAATGACAATTCCTTATCCTGATTTCATACAACCCACATCATTCCAATCTTCAAACAATTGTTTTATTAGCAAAATTAGAATCAAAGTGCTCCCAGTAGGGTCGTGACGTTTTAATTGTAAACCCCCATCAACATTCCAGCCACACAATACACAAACATTTACACTTTTTGAGTCTTTGACCAAACCTCGGACCTTACAAATCTTTTGTCAAAGAGCTGGTGTCATGGGGCCTTGTTGGGGGGGGGTTTCTGAACATGGCGTCATTTCAGTCTCCTGTACGCAGCCGATTATAGAATTTGAGGGAGTTCTCACAAAGTTTGTCGTTGCTGTCGACTAATCAGCTGCTCACAGGGGGCCCCAGGCTATTGCCTACCTTGCCCACCCCGGTGCACTTCCCCCTGTAGTTACCTATAAGCCCCGTTCAGCTCGGGGTGGACGGTGGCTGGGTCCACTCCTGTCCAGTGGTTGTTCTGGGAGAGGAACTCCTTATTCACACAGTTCTTCAGACTGTCTGGAATACGACCTAAAAAACAGGAAAAAAAAAAAGATCATGAGAAGTGCAGAGTTATCTACACACAGGGGAACTAGTTAATTTCACTGCGCTACATTTCAGAACAGGTGTTAGGTGCTTTTTTTTTTTACCTCACTAACCCACTTTCTACAGAGGCAGAGAATGTGGGCATGATTAAACAGGCCATTGGTAGAAAGACCGAGCCACAAGGGAAACCATAAAGCAGAGGATGGAAAAGGAGAAAGAACAAAGGAAGAAGGCAAAGCGGATAGAGAGAGGGATGTTCAGAGGAGGAGGAGGAAGGAGGAGGCAGACTGTGAAAGGCCTTTAATCTCACTCTCTGCTAAAAGAACAAGATGGATGGCTTCTCGCTCGACTGCTGCAGGACACCTACAACAGATCTCTTTTGAGACTTGTGTTTACATTTTTCCATCGGGGATGTTTTCCATCACTGCGTGCGTGTGCATGTGCGTGTGCGCGTGTGCGTGTGCGCATGTGTGTGTGTGTGTACCTGTGATAGCCCTTCGGACCTCCCTGGCTGCCTCCTCTCTCATTTCCAATGATGCCTGTTCACTGTACCAGGCAGCGTGTGGAGTGCAGATCAGATTGGGGGCGTCCTTCAGTGGACCCTGACTGAAACTGACAAACAACAACAACAACAACAACAACATTGAACTGAGTTACAGCTGCAACAAGTCATTTCATTTATCAGTGATCATTATTTTAATCCTTAAAGTCAATAAAATGTCATGAAATTGTACATTAATGATGCTGTTTACAATTTCTATCTTTTAAATTGCATATTTTGCCCAATGAATAGAGATCCCATCAAAACAGAAAATCATGATCAAGTCTCAGATGTTGGTATTTTTGCTTGATTTGATTTTGTGTAATTGAGGTTTTTATTAATTAATCAGTTAATTCTACAGTTGGTGAATGTGTTTTTGTCAAAATTAAAATATCTATGTAACAACCAACAACAGATGAGCTTGATATATAATTTGAACGCTCTTTATATTCACTTATCTAGTAGTTTTTGATATCCTCTAAATCTTAAAAACTACCATATATTGTCTAACACAGGTATTTAACCGTCCTTTATCCTTCTCTGGTGGAGAAAACACCGGCTGCCTTTATCACATCATCAATCTTGGAGTTTATTACCTGAAAGGCTCTGTCTCGTGAACATCCAGAGCCGCTCCACGTATCCTCCCCTCCTTCAGAGCCTGAGCCAGGGCCTTCTCATCCACCAGACCCCCCCTGGCTGTGTTTACCAGGAACGCCCCCTGACGCATCTGTAACACACAGACACAGTTTACTTCTATCTAACAAGAACACAACACAGGTGATTAAACACACACAGAAGAAACCAAACTTAAAGCTTAGTCCCTGGAAAATATGTGCTCTGCTCTCTGTGGTGATATTGATCTACATCCATTCCATCTCATTTCCTCCAGCAAGGTCAGAGAATTGCTTAAGAGCTTGAATCCTTTGGGTTGAAGGATCCAAAGTGTATTAGTCGTCGCATGCAGCGCACGTAGTAAAGAAGCTCATTCATCTGTATGTGGTAGTGAGCTTCCCTGGGTATCCACTCCTTTAATATGAATGGCCTTGGCTTGTTGCAGATGATGTTAGAATAAATAAATAATTTGAGTGTGTCTGTGTGTTTGTTCGCACATGAATGTGTGTGTCTGTGTGTAGCTACCTGTTTGATGGTGAAGTCGTTGATCAGGTGGTGGTTGTGTTCGTTCAGGCTGCAGTGCAGAGACACACAGTCCGAGTGGAAGAGCAGGTCCTGAGGAGGGAGACAGACAGAAAGACTTAAATGCTCTATCAGTTTTTTCTTTCCTCTAGTTTGTTATAAAGTTTTAACAGGAGAGCGGATCTTATAGAGACTGGAGCTAAATCAAAGTGTTTCAGACATTTGCTTATAAGAGAAATGCAGAAATGGACAATCTAAGGAAAGGGATGTGTTTTCTGAACATGAAAACATGTGAACCTGTTAAAATCACAACACAAACTGAAATTAGGAATCTGAATATGAGCAGAATATGTCTCCTGTGCAGGTGTGGAGCCATTGTGTGTGTGGGAGCATTAACATTTTATCATTTTATAAAATTCACATTTCACAGTAACAAACTGGCCCCTGTGTGTGTGTGCGTGTGTGCTACCTGTAGTGTGGTGACCCTTTGTAGTCCCAGGGATCTTTCTACTCCGTCGGCCAGATAAGGGTCATAGAAAATCACATTGAAGCCAAAAGCCTTCGCCCTCAGCGCTACAGCCTGGCCCACTCGACCTAGAAACACACAAATACACGCTATTATACACACAGGTTCATTTAGACAGATTTCAACACACATTATTACTCATGCAAACACAATCATTTTTTGCCCTGTAAAAATAACACAATGCTCTGGCTACACACGTCTGCTTAATATGTTGGAAAATACTCTGACTGCACAGGGAAGAGATTTAAAGTCTACTTCTGGTTTAATCCTCTTATATCTGTAGTGGTAACTCCTCGGGAGCCAATTTAGCTGAGCTGAGGATGAAAACTTCCCAAAATGAAAGTGTAAAAAGAGAGGAAACGGTTTGATGAGCAGGAACCTGACCGACAGTCTGATTATCCAACCGAACTGAGGGATGCATATCGGGCAAAATAAGCATTTTTAGAGTTTCACTGATGAGGCGTTACTCACCGAGTCCTATGAGTCCCAGCGTCTCTCCTCTGATCCTCGCTGCACCTGAGGCCACCTCCCGGATCTGCTCCACGCTCTGAACCCGCGTGCCCTCCCGCAGAGCCTGGCGTACATATCACTCCATTATTACATGCAAAACTGACACGGGCGACAAAAACAATCACACTTCTCATAATCCCAGTCAATTTCTTAAAGATGTCAAGACTCCGCACTTAATAACAAGAGCCTACAATCCTTTTAGATGGTACGATTTAAATATGACTAAATAAGGATTTAAAACTTAATCATTTTTACTTTACCTTCTACATCTTACATCAACGTCTTTCAAATAGAGCCACATTCTAAAGGAAGCGAAATGTTTCAATTTTGCTTATTTGTCGGTAGATACTTTTTTACTGAGTGTCGAAGACCAAACTTGCACCTCTAACACTTCAGTGCATTTAAAATGAGTTAATTCAAATCCAGTTCATGTCATTTCCCCCTGTTTATCACCACACTAGGCGCACACACCTGATGCAGCCAGGTGGTGCGTCGGTACAATGTGAGGATGTGGCACAGCGTGGAGTCGGCCGTCTCCTCCACCGAGGCTGCCGGCATATTACATACAGCGATGCCTGTTCAACCAGAGAGCAGATAAGGATCAGTAATAGCTTTTTTGGGGTCATTTAAGGAAAGAGATGAAGGCTGGGCGAAAAGCTATTTTGGTGGAGCAGTGCAGGAGGAAGACAGGATGTCAGCAGTTTTCTCCACGAACACCACTGGGAACTTTCACATGTCACAGCCTCTTGTTGGAGGAAGATAGGAGATGTAAGTAAAGCTTTGCCTATTGCAGGGGGGAGATGAGTTGAAAAAAAAAAAGTTTAACTGCGTTCACCTTTAATCTACTTTGAACTTGTAAACATGCTCAGCACTCACTGGAAGCCAGAAATGGACATTTTTGGGGATAATTAAAGTTCTAACTTTTTATCAACAGTAAAACAAATGGGAGCATAGAAGTGGTGAAATAAGACATAACTCCAATTAAAGTAAGTCTGTTTGATCAGAGTGAGTACAAGCACAGATGACTGAGCAACAACTTTTGTTAAATACATTTAAAACAAGGAGAATAACTTATTTCAGCTTAATATTAGCAGTATCGGTCACGTTCTCTAGAGTACTTCACAACAAAAGATTGTATGATAAATTTTGCTTTAACAGTGTAAGAAGAACATTCCGTGTGTGTGTGTGTGTGTGTGTGTTTGTGTTGTCGTGTTCTCACCCAGCTCCCCGGCAGATTTGATGTCGATGTTGTCGTAGCCGCTGCCGATGCGGACGATAATACGCAGACCTTTGAACTTCTCCAGGTCTTCTCTCATCAGCGTGATGGTGTGGTACATCAGAGCTCCTACAGCTTCATTCAGCACCTGAACACAACACACACACACACACACACACACACAGTCAGTCACGTGATCGAGAGATGGAAATATGTCTCTGTGGATATATGTGAGATATCGAAACCTGTAAACTTTTACTTTACCCCCTGTTATAATAGGATGGTACTCTGAACATCTCTATGGCTTCTCACCAGGATGACGCTGCTCCTCTTTATTGATAATGAAATAATATAACTCAAAGAGAAGATACATTGATTATCGTATAAAATAGGGAATATATATGACTGTGAAAACCGGTTCAGCCTTTTAATTGATTCTCACTTAATCTTTCAATCTTGTTTTTAACGGTGCCAGCCTTTCCCTTCATGTGTTTGAGAGTGGGTGGAAATGACATGCGGTTCAATTACAATAAAGAAACCCTCTTTAATTACACAATGAGGTGGCTGCTTACTAGAGAGCCAGGGAGAGAGAGAGAGAGAGAGGGAGAGAGGGAGAGCCATCTGTTTCTCCCACGCTGTGGCCACAGAGCGAGTGGGCCTGGCAGGCGCCCAGAACGAGACGTAACCCTGCCAGACATACAAACCCATTTACGATCCATAGTGGCTGTGGCACGATCCCGGCCTGACCCACATTTCAAGTCTGCTCTCTGTACTCGTCTTGACTCTTCTTCACTTATTTTATCGTCTTCCTTGGACAGATCTCCTCTCTTTGTTTCTCGTGATCCTTTTAATTTCAGATCGTCCTTTTGTAAAGTGCTAATGCTGCATTCATGTCATATCGTTAGACCAGGAAAATCGTGTGGTATTTCTGACTTCTTAGAATGTCTAAAATAAGAAGGTTTAAAATGAAAACTAGGTAAAATAAATCGGTGTATCGGCCACTCCTTTTAATTTAGTT
Source organism: Pleuronectes platessa (assembly GCF_947347685.1). Taxonomy (NCBI): domain Eukaryota; kingdom Metazoa; phylum Chordata; class Actinopteri; order Pleuronectiformes; family Pleuronectidae; genus Pleuronectes; species Pleuronectes platessa. The sequence goes on from NC_070633.1 coordinate 23,827,119, forward strand.
AGCTATTTTGTAGACTGTAGGTGTTTTCTGACATCTCGGTCATAATGACTGTCTGAACAATGTGTACCTAGAATTGCCAACAGTCCCCTTAAATTAAAACTTATAGCTAACGCCACATTACGTATTCGTTTCACAGTGGCTGAATAAAGCTCATACCCTCTACCTAACCTCAATTCAAATCCATAAGATCCAGATTTCCAGGTAACAAGTTTGTGTGCATTATCCAGTTGAGTGTGTTACCTTCTCGTGAATCTCCTGTGTGGACTGAGCGTCGCAGAAGGCCACAGTTGCTACGTCTTTGAGGATGGGCATCTCCACAGTGCAGTCACGCCCGTCCAGCAGGGCCACCAGGGGGCGCGGGTGCATGGGCCCGTTCATGATGGGAGGCCTGATACCTACACACACACAAAAGAATATAGGAAGAATGTCAGATGGGCAGAATAATAATGATAAAAGATAGACAAAGACATATTAGACTGTCGGGCATTCGTTTGCTTGAGAGTTCTCTCTTTGTCTTAAACTGTTCTGTGCGTAACGAGATCTAAAGCTGAAGGTATGTGGCCTTTTTATGTTTTCAGGTTAATCATCTCTGACTTTTAGATGAAGTTTGCTGACTCTGTGAAACAGGCGGTAATTGGGAAAATGCTGCAGTTACGTTAGGTTTGTAGAAAAAAGCAGGACTTGCCCTTTGAAAATCAAAAAGCCTGAACATTCAGAATATCCCTTTAGAATCAAAACTCAGGAGTTTAGCATTTCACCTTATTTGCATTATTTTAATGAAGTTGTCATATATTCATGGTGAATGTGAAGGCTCGTCCCTGTGGATCAGTAACAGGGAACAACTTGTAAATGGAACAGATGTTTTCTTGCTGACTTGGCCAGAAAACCACTGAGTCAGCAGACTTGAAGCTCTTTAGTTTATGTCTCAGTTACTCGATTATCCAGTCGCAGTTTGGTGTTAATAAAAAAAAACAATGCAACAAAAGTTTGATCATAACTCAAACCTTAAAAATGTCACTGAAAATACGTTTAGAGTTTAAATAAGGATTGATGACCTGTCTCCTCCCCAAAAGTTAAGCCAAAGTGAATGGATCACCCCCTGGTGGCTGGTGGTATAAATCCTAAACCCCACCTTTCCACAAGATGTATTATTAAATCATCTCTTTGAGTTTGAAGCCTGAGACTGATGCCAAACTGTACAGGAGAAAAAGCAGCATTAAATAAAGCAAATACACAAGAAAACCCTACTAACAGTGAAACCTAAATGTAGCTTTAACCACAGCATTGATTGAAAGTGACAGTGCAGGGGCAGTTTTTAGTTTCCCTTCATCATCACCTCCCACTCAAATCTTCCTGGATCGATTTGTTTTCTCTTCTTTCATGTAACTGTCATTGTAGAACACTGACTGACAACCAGGACGTCTGACAGCTAGGACATCAGATGTAGATTCAGAGGACAAAGACTGTGTTTTTGTAATTGTGTCTCTTTGACGTGTAAAGAATTGACAGCGCTCTGAAACACTGCTGCAAAAGAAGAAGAAGAAGAAGAAGAAGAAGAAGAAGAAGAAGAAGAAGAAGAAGAAGAAGAAGAAGAAGAAGAAGAAGAAGAAGAAGAAGAAGAAGAGCAGAGTTATGCCTGTTTCTGCTGATGCTGTCTCTGCTCATCACTCGCTCGTGACTTTTTCCCATCTGAGATGTGCCGGCTGCCGTCTCAAATAAGCAGCTGCCTCTGTCATTTTTCTCAAAATATTCCCCAGAAAACTTTTTTCTCTTGGAACTCAGACGTCCAAACTGAGCCTGTTTTCTACCTTAGTGGATAAACTCATGAGAAAGTTGCCAGATCGTTAAACCAGTCATTTCAAAATCAGCATCCGACAGTGAGTCTCTCTTTGTATTTTGAATTCCAAGGATCCCTGAGATCTTGACAGATGTTTGGCAGCTTCCATCCTGCAAATTAGCCTGGGAACTGTGGGCAGGGATATTCTTCCCTTAGAGCTGTGATTAAACAGCCCATAAACAAATCAAATTAAATCTGGAATCACACTCATATACCGTCAGTGTCATTACTGTGATTTTCATTGCTTTGCAGCTGTGTTTTTCTAATGAAGCTTTTTAAGTTACTGATTTTCTTGTACTTCACTGTCTGTCTTGCTTAAAGAGGCGTTGTCACATTGTTTTTAGGTTTTAGATTGATGCGAATACAAAAGAGGTTTTTTTTGTGATTTGTAAAAGCCAGGATCTTGTGATTGCATTACTAATGCAAGCTGCTTTGGCTTCTTCTGCAATCACTTGATTGTTTTATTTGTATTCTTTATTCAGAGTGACATCTTTAGCATTCATGTTTGAACAACTTGTCAGCTTTTAAAAAATCTATGTTTCTGTGCTGGGAATATGTGTTACCACATCCTCTGCCTTTAACCAGATACCAGTAACTGCTGCAGTGGAATAGCTCAGTGACCAGAGGGTGATGACAATAATATGATTCAGCAGCAGTGAGGACCTGAAGAAAAACATGTAATAAACCTCTGTGGGCAAAGGCAGATGGATGATGTTCCTCTTCCGCGTATTGAGAAAGTCTAAAACAATATACTGCTCAGTCCTACCCCCCCCCTTACAGACTCCCAGGGGTTTTCTGTGGTTGTTGACTGGGCCGATGTGCATGCATGGGGAAATAATGCATACAGTGATTACATGGATTTCTGCTTCATGCTCCACTGTGCTGCATTGTGCAGGGTTTGGATGTGACAGAAAACAAGTGGAGGGCGCAGACAGGAAGTGTCTGTAGTCGGTCTGTGAAACCATAGTGCACAGAGCTAGGGTCAGGAATGTGATCTATGTTTACGCCTTTACAGTGACAGCCTAGTGATTCAAACTTTCCTTAGGGCGTGTTACCGGCAACTGATTTTAACCTCACTGTATGGCAATAAAAAGTACAACCCATGTGTGAACCTGCTCAAACAAAATCCATACAAATGATAAATTGCAATTCTGCAGCGCTCAGAAACTGCCCTGAAGCAAAGACGGCTCCGAACTGATCAAAATCCATCACTGGATTTCTGCCTTGTCTCCTTATCTCCGTCTTCAGACCCCAGCCTGAAACCGGATCTGATGAAGCCGCCCCCCCCCACTGTCCAATGTAAGACCAATAAAGGTGAAACTCAAATCCTGCTCACTGGGCCTTATGTGGCCTGGTAAAACATTAGCTTTCTGTAATAGGATTTGCCCCGAGGCCATTGCACTTAGACATCAATACAAAATCAATGGTGCATAGCTGAGAAATTGGAATTCAACAAGAACAAAAAGCGCTGTGAGGCTTCAACACGGCGCTCATTGTAACTCAGACGTAATCATACGTCGCTCGCCCGCCTGTAGATGCTGCTCTGTAGTGTTAAACTCATCTCCTTTAGGATTTTGAATCGAGCTCATGAACAATGTGAGCTTGATTCAACAACACTCTACTCGGTCCCGCAGGCGGAGCGGCGTATTTTTTTGGGAAAGTAACAGAGATTCCCCACATTTCTGCTGCTCACACTCGGTCAGAGTGAGGGAGGAAATAGCTCTCATTCCAGCTCCATGCGTGACCTTGGAAGGACCACTGACTGCTGAGTTGTAGTATTCCGTCTCTCGGTCTCTAACACAAACACACACACTAACACACACAAGCCAAATCTCATCATTGGAAATATTTAACCGCTCTCTCTCTTTCTCTTTTTTTGAAATCTAGAATCGAACCAACCCAACTGGTCCTTATCTCCCGGTCCTTATCTCCCAGTCTCTGTTTTTTTTAATGTATTTCCTCGTTTCTTTCCCGTCACATTAAACACTCATTAAATTCCTCATTATATTGAATAATTGCCCCGACTTTTTGCTCACTTGGTTCCCAAACTCTAAAACCTCATCCAATATCTTCCATCTCTCCTCTCCATTTCTCATTATACTCAATACTCCACTACTTTCTCTCTCTGTTTCTCTCTCTCTCTCCCTCTCTCTCTCCCTCTCTCTACCCCCCATAGCCCGGGGGTTGGGGAACTGCTGGGAGCTTTCACAGTGCAAACAGGCGTCTCTCCAGCCAATGGGGCCCGAGCTCCGGCTCTGCTCTTTCCATCTACTCAGGGATTTTCTGCAACTATGCTTTGAATCAGATTCACTACTGTCTTTAGTCAACATTTTGAGGCCGTGCAGCAGTGCAGTGATAGTGATCTGCAAAACAGAGGCTAACATCATAAACTGAAGGAATTCAAGTTTTTATAAGCTGTGATTTTTCTGTAAAAATTAAATCCATCAGGGTTATAACCACTCTGCATGTGTAGTTTGTGCTTGAGAGCCCAAGACGCAAACTGTTAACCTCTGATATGAAACCTGCATTCCGGAAAAATGTGTAATCAGACCCAAAAGCCTCCGTGCTCCTGACTGCTGGGGCTGCAGAGCCGGTGGGAAAGCCCCGCAGCCTGCCCCTGTCCAGCTGTCACTGACCAGCTCATAGGAACAGCTGGAATTCTGTCCCTGAGGAACAAGACTCAAGTTTTCAGATTGTCCGTCCACAGAGATGATGAAGCATATCAGCAAGTTCACCAGAAACTACTGCCATGAGCTGAAGTTGTTTTTATAAACTGTTCGTTTAAACTTTTTTTAAAAAGTATAAATCTGCAGCTGAAATTATTATTCATTTAAGTAATTAGTTAATGGACTGAAAATGTTTCTGCAACTATTTTCATAACCGATTCATCTTGAGGTTATTTTGGAATTTTTTTCTCTATTTTCAGACATTTTATACATTTAGATGTTTTATTGATTATTCAGAAAACATTTAGCTGATTAATGAATCATGAACTTTGTGCTGAAACAACAGATTGATTACTCAAAAATCTATTTTTAATTAATGTAGTTGTTTAAATCAAGTATCCAGCAAAAAACATGTAAAGCATTTGTTATTTCAGACTCTTGTTACATTCTCTTTTTTTAATAATTTAACTCTGAATATCTTTCAGTTTTGGACTGAAGACGTCATGTTTAACCGAGTAGTTTCTTTTTAATAGACCAAATAATCGATCACTGAAGTAAACAAAACAGTAAGTCCATTAATATGGCATGAAAATAATAATTGCAGCTCTACATAAATCTTATATGTGTAAGTTGTGTTTTGATTATAGATACCTCTCACTTCCACAGGCACATGGACCGATCACGTATATAAGACCAGAGCGAGCCTCAACTCTTTCAATTCAAATTGCAGCTCACATCTTTACATCTTTCTGTTACTGCCAAACATTTCCACCCAACAAGCAGCTGCTTCATGTGGGTTTTCATCGCTCTTTCAGTTCTTCAAATAAGGTCAAACTTCCTGGGTTAAACGTTGTTTTCGACTGAACTGGAAGTGAACCCTGACGAGGTGACGTGTCTGCCACAGTGTTTGTGTTTTTGATCTGCGAAGGAGAGAGGGGAGCGCTGCTGTGGGCACCTGTGATCAGTCGGCCGCCTGCAACTGTAACAACCACCATGGAGCCACAGCCCGGCTGATTTATAAGGCAGGCCCTCATGGCAGGCAGCAACATGACGTGGTTAAAAAGCCCCTATATCGCTCTTTCACTCCCTCACGGTTGATCTTCCCATCCTTTCATGTCTTGTTGCCTCATTTTCAGATTTCCATCTCTCATTTCGGTCTCATTTCCCCAGGCTTTCTTTATCTCCCTTGCCATTTCCTTTTCTCTCTCCTGTCCCGTCCCACCCCTCTAAGAATAAAAAAATTAATAAAGTTTTTAGTCTATATCATCGCTGTATAAACGTTCTTAAAAAACGGCTGCATGTGCAGGTGCAAAGTTTTCAGGCAGTGTGACGTTTCTGCAGTCTTTCATTTTTTCTTGTTTTTGTCTTCTATCTCTCCCTACCCTCACATCAGTTCCCATGAGGGAAGACACACACACACACACACACACACACACACACACACACAACCCATATGTACATAAATACAGGTGCATACACAGCAAACCAATCCATGCAGGTTGACATGTCTAATATACAGTGATATATGATACATATAAGTGCTTACACATAGAAATGATCGCCCTGCAGGCCTTCTCTTTCTCTCTCTCTCACATGTACACACAAACACACACACACAAAAACAAGGTCTTAATTTGCAGGTACTGTTTCTTCCCGCCAGTTCAGGTTTGTCAGCTTTTTTGTTGTTGCTACTGAGACACCAGCTCCATGGAGAAGGAAAACAAACATTTTCTATTAAAAAATATGTTTACTTCATGATATTTTAGGCCAGAATTTATGAGGAATGATTCAGCTTTTTCTAACCGGAGAATAAAATACATTTAACTTCCTAATATGAAGGCAATGGGTCTGCACCGATGTGCATATCCAGTGTAGGAGGGTGTCAACACAATCCTGATTTGCATGTTGCCAAAAAGCCAACCTGCTGGCCCATTGCATAGTTCCCCCTCAGGAAATACTGCATGTAACTACAGGCCGTTAACTGGATTACTGTATGGCTGTGAGCCCATTATAGTGGATTAACTTAATATGCAGAAGAAACAACAATCACTTTGAAGTTTCAATTGGATTTGGTTCAGTGTGGAGACTCAATGTGTCCCATAAATGGATTATAAAGGCCATGAGACTTTTATTGTATTCAGATTAAAGGTTCACAAACTTGTATCCGAGCTACAGCAGGGGGTCTCTGAGAGGGTTCAGGGGCTTCCCCAACTAAAAACATGCTTAATTACCTCTGAAAAGAAGTGTGTTGTTTTGGCCCCTGTCCTGAGTTTGTCTATTTCTAACCCATCGAGCGGTGGGTCCAGGATCTGCTTTTATCAATTTATTTAAGATTGCAAGATATAGTATTTGCTGATTTGTCAGATAATAATTCGTGGATCTTGATGAAAACCATGTGGCATATATAGGAGACTGATATTCAGCCTTTGAGTGTGTGAACAAATTATAAATGTGGTTTCATAAGGGGACTGCTGGTCCTTGACGGAGGTATGAGCTCTACTGAGTGCCATCTAGTTTCACATGCTTCCTTGTCGATTAGAGCTGCTCTGTCAGTCATTATCTGACTGGATCTAAGTGTTACCGGCTCATCTCACTTAGCATTGATGATCCTGTATTTATTTCTATAATCAAGTCATTATCCATAGAACACCACACTCCATCAGTAGCAGATCGTTCTGCTCATTTAGCCTCATTTATACCCTTTCTCAGATCTTTGATAAAAAGACAAGGTGCTGATTTAAAACAGTGTGAAATTCAAAGTTACTAGGTATTCCCCCCCAACACTCCCACTACATGAATACTGCAAGTACAAGCTTTCTAGTGCTGACAATCATTGTACATTTCTGCGTGATGACACTCACTGACTAACAGTTCCTGCCTCATGGCTGCCAGTGGCTGAGGGACGTGTTTCAGCTGCACGTCTTCCCCTGACTCACACGGCTGCACGTTTCAGAGTAATGGCTGCTTTTCATTAAGTTGAATTACAGCCTGTCTGCTAATTGTTGTTTTGGGCTGTTGCACTCCAGGCCTGTTATTTTATTTTTCTCTGCCCGATGATATTTAGCCACCTGTCTATTCTGCCATGCTTCTCCGTTGCATTTATTTTGAAATGAACAGGTTGTAATTGAATGTAACGGGTGAGTTGTATAGTGGCTAACCTTCACTTGAAATGCACCGGTGTTCAGGCGGCAGCTGGCAGATCCTTCACTGCCGCTTCCTTTTTTAGCTCAAGCATTTCCTCGTGTGCATTAGACATAATAGACTTTCAATGTCCGTTACTACATACTGTCTCTTCACTGAGCACTTAAGCCTTTATAGATTTCCTAGTGCTGTCAATTATACCTGTATGAGTATATATTTTTTGAGTCCCTGCTTGAATCGAAAGCTCCACTTAAAATGCTCATCGGTGAGGAGGATTATTCAAATTTAAATGTGAAAATCATTTAAAACCGGAAATAGATCCGTACTGATCTGTAATTATTTTTATATTTAAATTTGATAAAAGTAAAAACTATTTAACAGCTAATCCATTAAACCAGTTGTCTTTTCAATGCTGCCATTACCCACCAGACATTATTCAATCTGCATGTGTGTCATGACTTTTGAAAACTAACAGTTCTTCCAGGTGATGTTGGCTTGTGGTTTTCTATCGTTGGCAAGATGAGCAGTTTCCTTGATTTCACCCTTTGACATAATAATATGACAAAAACCTCCCAATAGGAAACTGTCTAGGAGCTGTTTAGATTATGATCTAATTCATATTTGAGTCATTAATAAAAATGGTGGAGGATAATATCAGTTTCACTCACTTAATATGTAATATACCTGTATTCACTGTAAAAACAAGGTACAAATACAGCTAATTCAAACTCATTTTAGATTATAAATGGATTTTTTAATGTACAGTTAATTATTTAGTTCTGTCCAACTATGAGATTTAAATGTCATTATAAATTGAAAAAACTTGATCCGATGAAGAAAAAAACCCACCAGAAATTAAGTTTGATCTTGAATTGAAATTGAACTTTTTTGGGGGGTTTGTTATTATTTATTTTATGAACTTTAAAAAAAAAATTCAGATACAAGAACGTGTTTTCCCTCTGTCACTACAGCGCGTCACATCATTACTCTTCTGTCTGTTCTGTGTTTCCCCCCTTGTTGAAACAATAGATGAATTTCGGTTGATGTTATCTCCTCCACATTCCTGCTCTTTATCTCTCTCTCTCTCTCTCTCTCTCTCTCTCTCTCTCTCTCTCTCTCTCTCTCTCTCTCTCTCTCTCTCTCTCTCTCTCTCTCTCTCTCTCTCTCTCTCTCTCTCCCTCCTGCTCCTGTGTTTGCAGTGGTACTTTCTTTTCAATTATTAGCGCTGTCAATCATACCTGCATTTAGACTGGTCAGGTTCAGGCGTCCATGTATAAATCAAATGCTCAATCTGTGATAATGATATATCAAAAGAAAATGTCAAAGCTTCTCAGTATCAAATGTCAGTATTTAGCCAAGGTTTTATTGCATAAAAAAACGGGAACGTCTAGAGATTAATCTGTAGTGTTTAACTTTTATTTTGTAATAGCTGACCCATTAAAGCCTATATTGCCTATAGTCAATCTGCAGGTGTGTTTTAAACTGGTAGTCCTCCCCGGGGATGTTGGGTTGTGGTTTTCTATAGTAGCCGACATGTCACAACAGGAGCCGTTTCCTTGATTTTATCCTTTGACATCATAATGTGACTAAACCTCCTGGTGGGAAACTGCCTGGAGCTATCTAGCACAACGGCATTATTCTTTTAAAGGATCATTCTGTAAAATCAAATACACTCATCAAATAAAGCAACGCGGTTTAACGAGGGATGAAGGAGGGACTGATGTGTGTCTCACTGATCTAGCTCTTTATAACGAGATCAGACATGACTCAGCCGTCACTGTTCACAGGACCCCTGCCTTCCAGATCGTGAATCAACACATCCATCAATCACCTGGAACGACGAGCCCAGATCAGACGATCAGATCAGTGGAGCAGTTATTGAGTGGAGGTGGAGATAAAGGGCAGCCCTCCCTGAAACATAACTCACGGTAGTCATCCCACATGACCTTGGATTCTCAAGCTGTTGGGGGGGCATAATTTGGGGGTGGTTATGATCGTGGGGGGGGGGGGTTGTCAGAGCAGCAACTTTAATCTTTCGATGTCATCGAGAGACACAGCCCGCAGCTTGTTGATGACATCACGTTTGCAATCTGTGGTTTCCTCTGGAAGCGACGGCGTCGCAAATTCAGACCGAGGTGACCACAGACACTGGATGGAGTAACATTTCTGCTTCTGGGTGGATGATCATTCATTCTCACACCCTCTGTCTCCTGCTCCCCCACCCCCATCACCCCCTTCTTATCCCTCAGCAGCCGTACTTTGATCCCATTTTGTAGAACAGTCTTTCTCCAGACCTAAGCGTAAGGTGCATCTGGCACCTGTGTGTGAATCCGCCGGTTGTTGCGTGCGTGCGTATACTTATTTTGGCCAATTGAGTTCCTCATACATGTGTGAGTATGTGTGCATATGCATGTTTGTGTGTGTGTGTGTCTGTGTTTGTGTAAAGGCATAAAGGAAGCACAATGACAGAATGAAATGGAAATATGTGTCATGTCCTTGCTAGCCCTCGAAGGAGAGAGAGATCTATTTCTGTCGCCACAAATGGAGGTGTTCAAGCAGCCTTCAATAGCAGAGATTTGCCTCTTCACACACACATACACACACATACACACACACACACACACTCACACACACACACACACTTACGCACAAGCACGTAGGCACACACACAGAGCTACAGAGAAAAGGTTAACCGTTTTTAGTGTGGCGATAGAGAGGCTGACATAAAAAAGATAATGGAGTGAGAGAATTAGAAGGAGGAGGAGAAGACAGAAAAGGGGAGAGGAAGAGAGAGAGAAGGGGGAGGGGAGGAAGAAGGCAGAATAATGTACACTCAGTTCACAAATATTGGCCCACACATGCACACACGCACACACACAAACACAGCCAGCCACACACACACACACACACACACACAGACACACACAGTTCCCCACATTAAAGCAGACTGCTGGTTGTTTACCTAGAGGCATGCCTTTGTTGAGGAGATGTGAGCTTCCCATGGTGTGTTCCCCAGCCGGCCAGCACACAGCAGAAACCTACAGTCTTCACACAGCAGACATGAACAGGAATCCAGTCAGCATATGGCGGCTGTGGCCAGCTACCTCGCTTCCCTTAGTCCTTCTCCCAGCCCCTTAGTGACAAGCATACACATGTGCTCCCCCTCTTTTCTCTCTCTCGCTCTCTCGCTCTCTCGCTCTCTCCCCTCCCTTCCGTCCCCTTTGCTCGCCGCTCTCTCTCTCTTTCTGTTTTACCCCTCCCTCCCTTCCCTTTCTCACTTTCTATTACAGCAACCTCTCTGTCTTTCCGTCTCTGCCTCTCTGTCACTGTCACACACACACAGAAACACACACACACACTGAATGCAGTCACGGCTGCATATATGGAAGTAGAAGCAGAAGAGAGTGTTGAAGAGAGAAAGAGTGACTGTGTTGTGCATATATATGTGTGTGTGTGTGCGTGTGTGTGTGTATGTGTGTGAGTGTGTGTTTGAGAGAGCAGGAATGGGGAGGAGCTAATACCGGCCAAAATTCATCTTTTGTTTCCTGAAAGACGACAGGGAGGGAAAAAAAGAGAAGAAAGAAGAGTTATGCAATGACTGTCGCGCGAGAGGAAAAACTTGTGCTAATATCTGTAGAACAATTTCAAAGTTCATAAAACTTGTTTTGACTTTGTTTTGACAGTGTAATAAACGTGACCCTTTAAAACAAAATAATGAAGACCAAACTTATTTTATTGCTTGAATTTTGTTTATTATTATGATTGTACTTCTTCGACGATACAAATAAAATTCTGACATTCAAGTGTGTTGTTAAAAGTAAGTTATTTCAGGTGATAATTACCTTTAAAAACCCACAGTTTCACAGAACTTCTTTACTGAGATGTCATCAAGCTGGAATCTGCTGTATTTGTAGATTTTTTTACACAAACTCTTGGCAAAAGGCAGGTATGCAGTTATGTGGCACACATGTAAGTAGCATCACATCTGAAAATATCCTCTGCCATTTAAAGTGAAATTCTGAACATACTCTACATTGTTGGGCTTTGCAGATATTCGAACAAAATATAAGTTTTTGTTAAATTAATTAATATGCCTTGTCTTGAAAAAGTTGTCAGCTTTCAAAATGGGTGAACATACTATTTTAGCCACAGACTTCCCTCTAACTGCCGGGGCCTAACCCGGCTAACAGCGATGATGGTTACGTCACATCCTTGCTATTGGTAAATGTCACAGAAAGCCAGTGGGCGAGCTGCTTAATTCCAAAGAGAGGCAGAGGTTTCACGGAAACTATTGTTTTCATCACTGTCAGGAGGATGATTCATAACCTGTGTCGGATGTTATCAGCTCACAGACCCATCACTCACCCATTATCTCTGTCAACCGCTGCTAAACAGAGAGAGGAATGAACTTCAAAAGTGCTTTTCCAAGGAAGATGAGTAATAAACGTCCACTCTAGGTGTGTTCATTTATTGACGCCGACGCCAGCAGGAGACACGGCCTAACCCAATCATCCTTCAAAACCACTGTATGTAGACTTTAAATAAAGATGGGTGCATCTCCACCCCCCCCCATAACCATCCAGAAATGAGGCCAAAAATATCCCTTATTTTAAAAGTGTCGCCTGCTTTTGTCAGGTTTTCAAGGATTACCAACCCCAGCTTTAAGAAAATAAACCTTGGTCTTTTCTCCATTGTGTATTCTATAAGATAAATATTTTTATATTACAATATGTCTGTGAAAGGCTCATATTTGGTAGATATTTATCGGCCAACCATGATATACGTCGGGTTCTTATAAAGAGTCCAAATAATCTGTTTCTGATGATATGTGAGGCAAGAAAAGCCGATGTCCAGCAGCTTAAATTATGCTCAAATTATAATGACTTCTGGGGATTTAGAGTCTGTGTGAGCGGGTGATGCATCAAATGTTTGATCCCCATTGGAGACAGTATCAGCGACTTGCTGTTTTATATCAGCCCATAATAATCACGATATGTTCAACTCAACAAATTATCCGAATTCAATCCCAAAACTGGTTCATTAGCTTTAATTAGCTGTGTGAGTAATCACACCCCACATGGGAAGTTACTGCTATGAGATCAGTGTCTTAAAGTGTTACATGTAAAAGCTGCATCTGGGATATAGGTGCACAAGTCTGGTTTTTGGTTCTCACACCAAATTCCAACTGACTACGTGAAGTCGACAACGTGAGAAGGTAACAACACATTTATCTTGTCAACAAGGCAGATGGTAACTTCACTATAGAGCCCCTGTTTTACACGAGGGACGCAAATGTTCCCCGGGAAAACATCAGGAAACACACTCTGTGCTTCTAAACGAGGACGGAGAGAAGAGACGACAAGGTGAAGACGATTGTTCTGGATGCACAGGGAAGGAAGCAGAGGGGAAGATGGAGAGGTAGAAGGGACAGGTACATGTAATGATCGCCAGAATATTTAATGAGAGAGAGAAATAAGTGAGGTGATGGATGAGAGGAATCCCGGCCTCACAGTGTTTGTTTAACTGCACTGATCACTCCCTCGTGTGTGTGTGTGTGTGTGTGTGTGTGTGTGTGTGTGTGTGTGTGTGTGTGTGTGCGTGCGTGCGTGCGTGCGTGCGTGCGTGCGTGCGTGCGTGCGTGCGTGCGTGCGTGCGTGCGTGCGTGTGTGAACCAGCCCTGATGCTCACATGTGTGTGAGGGTGGACATTAACAGTCACACCCTCTCCTCCCCTGGATCACTCCACACACTCATTGTCCCCCTCCTCCTCAGTGTCTCTCCTCCTCCATCTCCCCAACCTCTCCACTCCTCGTCCCATCGCCCACCTCATGCACCAACTGCTCATCTTGCGCTCTGTCTTCTCTCCCTCCCAATTTATCTCTCGATCTCATTCGCACTCCATCACGCTCCCTCACCCCTCCACTCCCTCCTCGTTCCTACATCTCTCTTTTCACTCTCTCTTTCCATCTCGCACCCCCATCTCCATCCTCCCCACCCCTTCTCTTCTCTCTCTGTAGTCACTGCAGCGTGTCTAATGGTTCAGCTCCTTCTCAGCAGATCCACCACGTGGAGGCCAGGCGAGCAGCAGCCCCGACCCAACGCCTCCCAACTGCTGGCCTTATCAAGACTAAGAGCCAGCGAGACCTAGAGCTATCGCATACAAACACACACACACAAACACACACAAACACACACACACACACAAACAATTACAACGATACACGCCTGCACATGCATAAAGATACAAGCGTGTGCGTCAAGAAATTCATATACAAGCATCACAAGTTGTAAAAAGAATGCATCTGCAACAAAGCGTGCATGCACAACACAAAGATGCAAGAGACACGTGGATATGTGCACACACACACACACACACACACACACACACACAAGCTGAAAGAAAATGTGCAGACACAGGCACATCAGCAGAAATTGATTTGGATATATGGATCCTGACAGAGAGCTGCAGAACAATGTGGACGTCGCTACAGAGGAGAGAGGAGATACTAGAGCGCCTAGCCAATCTAATCTACCATAGCATCAGACGAGTACCGCAGGCATGAGGAATCTAACCCACGTGTAGGAGAGGAGGGAGGAGGAGCAGGTGGGCGGGGGGGAAAGACGAGTGGAAGGGTAGATGAGAAATGAGGAAAGAAGGGGGTTTAAGGGAGAAGCAGAGTAGGAGGACAGGTGTGAGGATGAGGAGAAAGATCCTGAATAAATGAAGAAGAATCAATGATATCCGAATGAGTAAAATGCTGAAAATGTACTGACCATTGTCACCTGTCAATAACATGTAATGGTTTAAGGTGTTAATATAGACGTTGGTGGTTTATAGATAAAAAGATGGCAGCTAGAAGCTAAAGAAAAGATCAGCTAAACGTTTCCTTCCTCAACAGGAAAAGAGAGATTACAAAATGTTCTTATAACTGTAATTACATACTCATCTGTCTCAGTGTATGGGTTTTACTGCTGCAAACAACCTTATTATTTGTATTATTAAAGGTTGTGTTGAGTTAGGTTGTGAAATGTCATAAAATCCTTAAAAAATAAATCTAATCAAAAGTTTCCAAATCTAAAATAGACGTCTTGAGAAGTTATGATCTCAAACATTTAACAACCACACTTAATAAATTACACTCCTGCCATCACACAAACACCCACTGTACACTCATAAACAGAAGTAAACACGGTCACACACACAAACACACCTTCTCACTGTAAGTACACACACTTTCAGTTCCCCTCTTATCTGACTTGGCACAGAGTTAACTCGGCTAACAGCAGCAGTGCTCATGTACACACACACACAAACACACTACACACCAGCCACACACAGGAAGCACTCGATACGGGGCAAGAAACACATCACAAACCTTGCATCACCTTCCTCTCTCTCTCTCTCTATCTCAATGTGTGTCCACTGTTCCACTTTGTTGTAAAGCTTTGTGGGGGGTTTGTGGTACATGCAGCAAGTAATGGGCCAATTGTAAGCGATAACACGTTGTGCCAGCCAATCAGCGCGGCTCGGCACTGGACAGTGGCCAATGGGAACATGTTCACCGCAGCAGGGGGAGGGAGCTCCCACTCGCACAGGAAAATATATCTGGCCATGATATGGAGCCAGTGAGGGGATTCATATGGAGGGGGATCTATGTTTCAAGGGAAAAAATGTCTCAAAATAGTTAATTTCATCATCATTGGAAAAAATAATGTTATATTATTTCTATTGTACTTGTCAGAGTTTTTATTTCAAGTAACTGTTTTGAGTTTTATACCAGACTCATTTCCACATGGACAAGCAGAATTCCCTCAAACTAATGATTGATTGTGTTGTATCCTCACTAACATCAGGATTTCAACACAAGTTTGATTTCTTGCATTTTGTTGTGTCTAATTTGTACACTTTAGTATTGATTGTCATCACGTCAAAAAGAATCCCTCTTCTTCACTCATATTATTCCCTTTTTTTTTTTTTAATCCTTCTTGTCATACAACTCCCTATACAAACAAGCAACATGAAGTGTAGAATAGTACATATATTACATATATAGTCTTTTATACACTTTCGTCTACAGTGATTTGTATTATGAGAATATTGTATTGGAATTATAAGCCCTGGGTGCCACAGCAGCGCTACAACATTTAAATCATCAGTTAATCTAATTAATATATTTTTTAATTGTTATCTCTTAAAATGTCTGAACATAATTTTCAGAACTGAATTTGTGTCCTTGGTTGTGTCCCAGTGTTGGAAGCTGAAATATAATAATTATCTAGTTTCAGTTAAATTCAGAGTTAGCTCATATACAGTATTATAGTATATATTATATTATCCAATCTTGTGGATCTCATCTCAACGTGAATACAAACAGTGACTGATGAGACTCAAACTCACATATTCCTGAAGTGGATGCTTAAACAGTATCATCAGTTAATCTTTGATTCAATTATAGAAATGTGGATCGCTTTCACACTCTGCCACATTGTTTAAGAACTGAAATAAGTAAATCTGCTAAATGTCATATATGTTGTGGGAGAAGCCTCGATCAAAAGTCCTGACAATCATTATTGTTACTTGGCTTTGTTATTTTTCCTTAGACAAAAAATGACATTTGATAACTCTTGAACATTTTTTTTATCTTTTACCGATGAATGATGCATCAATTAATCAAGAAAGTTATAGATACATTAATCAATAAATGAAAATCACTGTAAGTTAAGATTTTATATTGTTTCTCATCTTGAATCAAAACCATCTGACTCTCCCCTCCACACTGGCAGTGCTGACACCGTCCCACCAGGTGGCGGTAGTGAGCGCCGAGGCCATTCCGAGTTGATGGAGAGAGAAAAAAAAAAAAAAAAACACAAACAACCACAAGAGAACCACAAAACCAAGATGGCGGTGCAGGAGACAGCATCTCAACTGTCCATGGCTCTCAAAGTCCAAGAATACCCCACCCTGAAGGTAAATTCACCCCGAAACGGTTAAATACACACAGCCCGACGAGCCCCGTGCGGCAGAAACACACAGCTCGGTCGGTGTTGCTGGTTTAACGGGGATTTCTGGTTCATTAGATACCGAGGGCAAGCGAACTGGACTGGGAGGCTAACGCTGCCTGGACTAGCTTAGCCAGGTAGCAGCGTCAATTTAATACCTGGGTTTGAAAAGCGACAGTAAACAATACATAGTTTGATAGATATAAACATATAGAAGGTCACTTGGCTCACGTGTGCGCGGCTTTAATGGTTGTTTTTGTATTATCTGTGGCGCTGTCTGGGTCGAAGGCCTCAGAGATGTTAGCACAAGTTTAAACCTTGTTGTTTTTTGACAAGATGGTTTCTACAGCCGCACTGGTGTCACGTCAGATAACATGTTGAGGGGGGAGGGGGGGGGGCTGCACGTTAGAATGGAATTAGCTTTGATGCTGAAGCTAAGTTAAGCTAGGTACCCTTGGGAGCTAGCTGGTGCTGTTCCATGCACATAGATGTGAGACAGTGAACCACGGTGACAGATCGTCCAACAACGTGGTTCGTGTGTCCTTCAACGAGCAGACACGGCGTCAGTGGAGAAGCCCCGTGCAGGCGACATGTGTCCCCCGCTAGCTAGCTGCTGTGTCGGCTGCCTGGTTGTGGCTTACACCCTCCCATCTTGTTTTAAATCATACATATATATATATATATATATATATATATACACACACAAATAAAGGTGAATCTCCCATTTCACCTGGAGAATGAGTGTATGGCTGAGAGGTGGATCTACGGGGGGGGTGACAGCCCGTGAAGCCACCAGCAGCACTGTGAGGAAGCGCTGTGTCATCAGATCGCTGCCGCCTGTGTGTGTGCGCTTCTTTCAAAATGGCCAGCGAGAGAAATCACGGGCTGCTGCCGCCGCACACACGCGCTGCTCCTCCATTCCACACAACGCTGCTGCGACACTGCCTTTAGCCGACGAGCCGGATCGAGTCCGGGCTGCTCGCCGCCTACCAG
Organism: Pleuronectes platessa; assembly: GCF_947347685.1. Lineage (NCBI taxonomy): Eukaryota > Metazoa > Chordata > Actinopteri > Pleuronectiformes > Pleuronectidae > Pleuronectes > Pleuronectes platessa. The sequence goes on from NC_070633.1 coordinate 23,844,755, forward strand.
CCGCCTCCAGGGGACACACGAACACGGCGTGAGTACCGGCTTATTGGCCGCTTTAATGTTGGGGGAACCCGGTGGTGTGGTGCTGCCATGATTCATTAAATTAAAAAAATCGTGGCATGTTTGGTGTTGCCGGTGCCTGGATGCTGCAGTGGGGATGATGGGCACCATTTTAAGACAGGAGTGATAGCACTGGAAGGGGAGCAGTGTTCACGTGTTGAGCAGAATGTTGCCTCACACACACATGAAGCTCCAAGCATGTGCTGCATATTACGTCCTTGGTGTTTTTGTTTTCCTGTCAGATCATTGTGAGGTTATACTGGTAACCCTAATGTTCATCTGTTGTCATTCAACACACCATCTGAACCAGTGGTTTGTTGGTAGTTAACCTGAAAGCTGAACAAACAGGCCTTCAACAGTCTATTGATAGCGTAACACAACGATATTGTGTCTGTATTTTCAAGGTGAGTCCAAATCGTCATCATTATCATCCAGACTTCTTAAATTTACCCAAGAAGTGCTGTGATAATCATTAATGATTATTATGTGCTGTGAGGAGTGGGCCTGTCAGTGTCTCTTGCACTGAGTCAACTCACAACAAATCTTGAAAGACAACCAGTCACACAGTGTCAGTCTGGCCCCACATGTACTGTCTGAAACATGACTGAGTTACATTGTTAACTGTCAAGCTAATCAAGGTTGAATGGAGAAGAGTGAATCTTAAAAGCTCTAGAGACCGATCATATTCAAAATCTATTATTCTATCCTAAGTGTTGAAGGGAAAAACCTACTGGACAGTGTCTCATGGAGGATGTGGTATGGGTCAGGGAAGAACCCATGAAATCCTGGTGCCGATTGGGATCAAGGGACAGATGCAGTATTTTGTAAAATGATTATTATTATTTAACAGTGAGATGGTGTCTTTTTGTTGTTTGTTTTTCTAGGCTTTCCCCCAATTTCCCAGGGAACAATATATGGATCTCTATGATAAAGATCTGATATCCATACGTGTGACTGGATGAAACTATTCAAAGTGCAGAGCAGGTCATTTTCCATGAAATGAATGATACAATGTGGAAATCTCTCTCTTTGTAAATATTATAACCTTGATTCAGTCACATTCATTTAGTAACTTCTGGTACTGCAGGAATCCCTGGTCTCACACTACTTAACATCAAAATTATCCACATCCCCACAGCTTTTACAGTTGAGGCACAATGAGTCCTCTGTATCAGCAGATAGCCTGAGCCCCTGAGATAAGATATTAGAGTCATAGTGCATATACACACAAGTTGATATATATCTCTTGGTGGTTGTGTCACTTTACTGCCCAACCCTACATGAGGCAATGAGGTAATGTGGCTCGATCTACACCTTGCTGTAATGATCAGTATCTCTCCTGGCTCCTTCATTTTGTGACCATGAATTAATCTGCTGAACTTTGGCCAAGTGTGTCACTAAAATCAATGTTTGCTGTTCAAACACAGACCACTTTAATGCGTCTGTGGAAAACCTGGGTCTTAATGTAGCCACCAGGAATAAGAAATGCTGGAGAGACCGATGTAAAGGCAATGTCTCATCCATCCATCCTGTCTCGCGCAGCGGCTGTGCACATTCCTGAGCAGATAAATCCTGCTGTTTTCTGCCAGCAGAGATGCAATGAATATTAACTAGTGCGTATGAAACTGTTCCATGGTACAATTAAATATCTGAATCATGGCATCCTATTCTGGGCTTTAATTCAGCAAAATTAGAGCTGAATTCCCCAAATTCCAGCAAAGCATCAACAATCTGTGATGCTCCACTCCTCTGATGTTTCTCTCCAGTCTTAGTGATCTGTGAAATGAACTTGGTTCCAACTTTAGAGAGAAAATATTCCCGATGGATCAAAGCTCTCCTCATTGTTTTATGCAGAGAACAAGAAGGAACCACACCAGTCAGATGAAGCTGGTTCACAGAGAGCAAGGAAAACACTGTCGTTTGGTTTGATAACATCACAGTGGTTTCATAGTTTAAAAGTTCTCTGTGATAAAGCTAATAGGATTTTTATTGTGCTTACCGCTTGTTAATAGAAGATGCACTTATGTATTCTTATTCTAGGGTAATTATTATTTAGAAACTCTGGAGTCTGTGGTTTTAATGAGGTTTTGAACCAGCTGTGACAAATTATTATTCTGAAGAATATAGCCAGTCGAATTCTTAGTAAAATAATAAAGCAATTATTTAATTAAACTGTAACATTTTACCAGATTGTATACTTCACTAGAGCCAAACATCAGTGTCCAAAATAACATTGCTTTTCCCTGCTGCTTAACAGCCAGTAGATCCGAGTTGTACTGGCCCTTTGTGTATTTTTCCTGGTCCAGCAGCTAAAAATGAAAACAATGAGGTTGCAGATTACAACCAACTGAATACCCTGTGCCTCACCCTCTCTGTTCAAGCTTAGAGGTGAGTCTACGGTGGCGTGTAGGGAACAAAAAACTCAAAAGGCCCCTCTTTAGATATAAAGGGCTCATTGTGAGGTAACTAAACTTCACGATTTCCTAATTTCAGATGGTTATGCAATAACCAGGACATAGTAACCTTAGAGTGCCATATGAGATAATATCTCAATAAAATTCCGATTATGTAATGAGCAGCTTTACAGTATTTCTGAATTTAAATTGGCCTTTAAAATCCACTTATTTCAGAACAGTGAAAATCATTTTTTATATGTGACTAAAAGGGTGTAGTAAGATATTATCTAAGTAAATGACTACGTTTCAAAATCTGAACCTGTTTTAGACTGATTTAATTTGTATTTGAGTGTGTTAAGACAACGTTTTGTAAACACGCACTTATTGCAGGTTAGCTCTGTGCCGCTGTCAAACACGAATGCTTCACACATTGATCCTATCCAATGGCGTTGTCTCCACAGGTCCCGTACGAGACTCTGAACAAACGCTTCAGAGCAGCTCAGAAGAATATAGATCGGGAGACAAGTCACGTGACGATGGTGGTGGCGGAGCTGGAGAAAACCCTGAGCAGCTTCCCAGTGGTTGACTCTGTGGTGTCACTGCTGGATGGGGTGGTGGAGAAACTCAGCGCCCTCAAAAGGAAGGTGAGGGATACAGATGTATACAAACAGGCAAGCCACTAAATGTGCTCTTATAGATACAAACATAACACAATATCTGGTAGACTTACTACTTCTAGATTGAGGTCTTGCTGCTATGCTTAGATTTGAAATTTTTAAACTTCAGTTAATCTACTTTTCTCAAAGCTTTTCAGACTAAAATACAAAACGTATAGGAAATATTTGTGAATTAGAAATCATGATGACTGCCCTTAAGCTATCATGGCTGTTGTTGTTTTTTTTTACCTCTGTGCAATAATGTGCTGCAGATGTTTGTCACATACCAACATCTAGTTGGTGAAGAGACAAATAGTCTCCAGCTGCTTTCAGACCTGCACTGAACTCACTACATGTGATAAGTACAGTAAGAATGAGCGTGTGTGTCACATAGGCTGCAGAGTCCATCCAGGCAGAAGACGAGAGTGCCAAGCTGTGTAAGCGTCGCATCGAGCACTTGAAGGAGCACAGCAGCGACCAGCCGGCCTCAGTCAACCTCTGGAAGAAGAAACGCATGGATCGCATGATGGTGGAGCATCTGCTGCGCTGCGGCTACTACAACACAGCTGTTAAACTGGCCAGACAGAGCGGTATAGAGGTGATTGTCAACTCAATACTAACTGACCCTGACTATCAGTTTTTTGTTTATACACATATTATTGCGTGTCTTGTGCTTTTTGAATTTAATTATCGGGTCACAATTGTATTTATGTTTTAAGTTTCTCTCTTTGTTGACATGTTGACTTGTCTATATATTTTTTAGGATCTGGTGAACATTGAAATGTTCCTCACAGCTAAGGAGGTGGAGGAGTCTCTGGAGAGGCAGGAGACCGCCACCTGTTTAGCCTGGTGCCACGACAACAAGTCTCGCCTCCGTAAAATGAAGGTAGCTAATTTACAACAGTTCAGGTTTAACCTCTGGAATGCAAATGGTTTCAGTTGATTTCTGACAAATGCTTAGAAAGCAAACAAAAAAAGGTCAAACATAACAAGCGAGCAGAAATTTATAGAATATGCAAATGTCATAGTTTTTTTGTGATTTCAGCTCTTAATGTTCAATGTAACAAAGTCACTGCACGGAAAGACTTTAATGAGATTAATTTTACTTTGGGTGTTTTGCTCTTCTGTCAGTGAGAGCAAGTTAAAGCAATACTGTAAAATTTGAACTCAACTGCAACATTATAATGGATTAGAATCCCCTACTCTCTGAGGTGTTAATCCTGGGATTACCCCATTAAACCAGAATTGTGGGGTTTTAATGGTTTTGATATCAGCTACCAAAATGTTGGTATGTCTGACATCCCTACTAAGTTAGATCAGAACTGCAGGAATGCATGAAAATCATCTCAGTTAACTGTTACCAGCAGTTTCAACATTGTTGTAGGGAAATGCCCAAAAAACTACAAGGTTTCAAGACTGTTCTGATGCTTTGTATTCCCTGCTGCGAGCATTCGGAAAATTTTCAACTGAATTATTATGTCAAAAGAGGATTAGGAAGCTAACGCCAACCAACTGCTGCGCTCTTTTTCAAGCTTCACTGCAGCAGGACCTTTTTCCCCCTTTTAAAAAAACATTTGGTCGATAAAGCATTGAAAGGCAGCTATGGAATCTTCCAGCACCAAAGTTACATAAAAGGATCAGTTACATCCATGCTGCAATACGTCCTGAGTTCAGAAAGGACGAAGAGAAAGTCTATGGGCTCTGCAGCATTTCTCTGCTTTTAATATCGTTTTACTTCTGTTCTTTCTGCAGAGTTGTCTTGAGTTTAGTCTGAGAATCCAGGAGTTCATCGAGCTCATCAGACAAAACAAACGCATGGATGCAGTCAGGTACTAGACACAGAACCACAACACAAACACATACAAACACACACTGTATCATTACAAACATCGTAATTGTTTCACCTTAAATACAACAACTGTACCTATAATGTAAAATATTGACGATACCAAAAATTACCATTTGCCATCTTTGCCCCATTGATGGTGGTTTTGTTTGTGTTTGTTTCAGACATGCCAGGAAACACTTCAGCCAAGCAGAGGGTGGACAGTTGGATGAGGTTCGGCAGGTGATGGGGATGTTGGCCTTCCCATCAGATACACACATCTCTCCATACAAGGTAACGCCGATAGTTTTACCATTGTAATCTACATATTTATGTACATGTGTAAGATCATATTTGGGATTCTTCGATTCACACATGGAATAGTCTGTTTCATTATCAGAACTGGCACAGAAACAATTGAAATTTAAACTGTAATATGTAATTTAAAGCAGCTGCTAATACACGCTGAGCTATAGATGTTAATTTAATGGCATCAATTTTTTTATGATTGATAATACACCACTTTGTAGAGATCAAGCCGAGGAAGTGCTATAGCCACAGAGAAGCCACTAGATGGCCGTGTGTGTTTGTGAAAAAAAACGAAATCACTTCCCTCTTCTCAACCACCTCAGACTTGTCCAGGGCATCTGTTTTTAACTGTTTTTATTTTTAATCTTTACTGGATGACAAAAATCTTTTGAGAAATGGAGTTTTACCATGGTATCATGACAACAATTATTCATCTCAAATTTATTGTATATAATTAATTTGTATTATTATTTATCTCTGTAAAATATTTAAAGAGGAAACTGTGTAGTGGTTGTGTGTGTCTGTTCTCTTTTTCAGTTTGTAGGGTATTTCTGTTGCTTATGTAACACTCTGGTCTGAACCTCACAAATAGTAAGTACTAGGTTTCTGTCGGTGTTAACATCTCTGTCTCTTGTTTTTTCTGTTGCTTCAGGATCTTTTGGATCCAGCCCGCTGGAAGATGCTGATCCAGCAGTTTCGATATGACAACTACAGACTGCACCAGCTTGGAAACAACTCTGTGTTCACTATAACCCTACAGGCTGGGCTGTCTGCCATCAAGACACCGTATCCTACCATACTCTGTTTCCAGTATGAGGTCACTCAGGCCGACACAGTGATGCAGGTTGTACTTGAGTCAGGGGTCTTATCAGTTTGTGTCAACAATGTCTGCTGACTATCTCAAACCTCTTCTTCGCATGGGTTCAACAAGTTGTTGACCCTGCCTGGCTTCGCTGAATATAGTGTTGTTACCAAAAAAAGGAAATTAAACAAATGATCGTGATGTTTGAATGTTGAGGGACGGAGAGAAATTGTGAATCAAGACAGAGACATGGACAGACAGAGGGGACATGTAACTTGAATCTGATAAACGGTTCAGTGTAATTCAGTAAAATCAGTGAAGTGTTATTTAGCTACACTGCAGACTGGAATCGCTGCTGTCAAGATGAAAGCTAATGTATGTCATGAATGGGTCCAATTGGTTTAACACACATGGGGCAGACTTACTGGCTGAACGTTTTTCCTCTTTTACGGTATAATCATTGAGGATATGCAGCTTCTTTGCACACTGGTAAGTCTGCTTAAAGAGGCAATTGGCTCCGTTCCCAATACCAGTAAGGGAAGTGGCCTTTCTGTTATTCTTCCCCAGTGCATCATGTTGGTGTCTCCTTTTCATCTCTGCCGATCGAAGCCGGGTCCGATGAAAACCTGTGTCTCCTGCAGAGTCATTTGCCGATTGAATCGATTCCCACTGCAGACAAGACCACATGTCAGTGGGGGTTTTTCCCAGTGGAAAAGGGCCTAACATATTTACCCTGATGTTATAACTCCTCAATTAAACATATTTAAACTGCAAAATAAGAATTTCCTTTATAATGAATGATAAGGAAAGCAGACATGGGATTTAAAATGAGGGCAGAGTTCTTATGGTTCGCCAAAGAGGGTTGATTGCATGTTATAACTGTGCTCTTTCTCTTGCTGTGAGACCTGTGATAACATCAAGTTTTGGTCCCTAACCTTATTGCCTATTCCAGTCAGTGCTACAAGGAGGACGGTACCTCAAAGAACCCAGACTGCCCGGTGTGCAGTAAATCTCTAAACAAGTTGGCCCAGCCGCTGCCCATGGCCCATTGTGCCAACTCCAGACTAGTTTGCAAGATCTCCGGAGAGGTCATGAATGAAAACAACCCTCCGATGATGCTTCCTAATGGATACGTGTACGGCTACAATGTGAGTACCCCACAAGATGAACCCTTAAAATAAGGGAAAGCGGAAATTGTTTTCTCCTTAATTCATCATCCTCTCTGTATAATCTCTTCCAGTCCCTTCTGTCCATCCGCCAAGATGACAAAGTGGTGTGTCCCAGAACCAAAGAAGTCTTCAACTTCTCTCAGGCTGAGAAGGTCTACATCATGTGATCACTCAGATGAGCCCTGTCTGAACGTCGACCTGATGGAAAACGGTCAACCATCACCTGTGACCTGCCACCCGTGGAGCTGTGATCTAGTGCCCTACCACCCTCCCCCCCACACAGACACACGCAAAATACCCTACAACCCCTCCCCACCCAGAATTCCATGATTGATTCCTTTTCAACCACTCCCCCCCCACCCCCCAACTCTATCACACAGAAACTGGGCTCGACTCCTTTCAGACTGTTTTAGCAGTGGCTACAAGTCGTTCGATCTGATTCATTCAAGCACATGGACTATTAACATCATTATCTTACAAGCCTTCACTCTCCAGATTAAACACGAGAGGGAAAGGACTGAGGGGTCGAACAAACGACTAGATAGATGTTTGATTTTACTACAACAAATAAAATCCTGTTGAGGTTACTTTGCCTTTTTTCCTTTTACTAGTCGTGTTCCTTTGTTACTTAAATAACGTGGCAGGACTGTGTTGACTCACAACATTAAGCAGACCAACACGTGAGAGTTGGGCTTTTCTTTTAAAGACAAACATGGCTGCCTGGTCTCATAGCAGCATCTTATTATGTGATGCATGCTGTTGTCTTTTAGCCATGTGCTGTTTGATGGATTGTTGAGGGCATATATTAATTGCCTCCTTTAAAACTGCCTAGTAACATTTTTGCATTTCACCCTGTTTGGCTGTGAAACCGGAGTCTGATTGGGCTGCTCCTTTTCAAATGTAAATATTAGTTAGAAATTGGTCGTCCTCATGTGTAAATTCTGGGGTGTTTTTTGGGGACAAGTAACGACGACGAAGATTAACCTCCTGCAAAGATGTTGTGTGAGCTGAACAAGTCTTTTCTTGGCTGTTGACCTGACATGACCTGCAGTATCCTCCAGTTAACTGGTTGCCCGGTGTAACTCATCGATGCTGAGGAAGCTGTTAGTTTCACACACTTGGTAGTGTCAGTTATAGTGTATTTACTACCAAAATGAAAACTACACAACATTCAAACAAGACAACCAACTTTGTTTGGATAAAAAAATTTGTCTTCCTTTTTTGTGATTTTTATTTTTCATTTTCAGCTCGTCTTTATTTTCTTCAGCTAAACGACTGGAAACGATTAAGTGATATAAACATAAAACTGTCCCATAAATTAAACCTTACTGAAATGTTTTTAATTTCATAATTAAACTTGTTTTTAATTTTAATTTCATATATATTTCTTATTCCATTACTATTTTTCCAACAAGATATCCAAGGACTGCATTTTGTTTTCTCTTCTGCATGTGTTAAGGCTGCTTTTGGTACCAACACTAAAGAGTTTACCCGGCATAAAACTACACCAAAATCATCAGTAGTTAATTTCTGTCATGCACAATCTTTTCTTTACGTCGGTTGAACCATCTTGCTTTACTTGCAGTTCGAGAAGTTAAAACTCTTTCTTTTAGTCTTGCAAAAACATGACCTGACCGTTACAACTTTTTCTAGACGATGGACTGAAAATGGGAACAGCACATGACGTACTCAAACCTGGAATGTGAATCAGTCGGACATGAAAGTTGACTTCAGGGTCAGCTAACGCACAACTAATTCTTACATGGTAGAAATGTAAAGACACCCATTCAAAACAATCCAAAAATGCAGTTTTATTTTAAACATGATCAGTCTTGTGGTAAGTCGTTAATTCCATTTGTTGTTTATGGACAAACCAAAAGATGCCTCATTTGTGTCCCATTAATGGTTTGGAACTGTATCTGTAAAGAGACACAGACTGTCCTGTGTGTTTGTGTTGGTAGAATAGATAAAGGGGTTGTTTCATAGCAATATGCCTCATAAAGATTTCAGTGAACTTTGAATTTGGTGTTTCTTTATTTCCCATGTCAGCTCTGTGGGCTCTGAACTCAGCATTAACATAAGCTGTGTAAGGTGTGAAGAGGTAAACTATTCACTGCAGCACTGCTCACATAGAAATGCAAAGTGTTGTGTCTTTCACCTGAAACCACCTGAATCTCTATGGACGAAGGAAGCTTGGAGTCATGTTTTTTTGGATGGGGGGGAGGGTGTAGCAGTGAAAAACTTAAGCATGCATGTGGATATAAACTTATTATATAGTTCATGATGATTTATGAGTAAACTGCAAGAATTATAATATTTTGCAGTACAAATATATAAATCCTCGGACTTTTCCAAAGCCAGAAATTCATGATGGTCACTGCCACCGGGAGGGATTTAGATGTTGGTGAACTAATCATTCCCAAATCTGATTAATCAGAGTCAGTTTTTGATCGTTCAAGTCATTCTTTGGTGAATACAATATCATTACAGGTTTCAACAAAAATATTTTAATTGATTGCCATTCGTCCAAATTCAACAATACTCAAATTAGAGTGACATAATACGTGTGAAATAAGATAACCTTATTAAACAGTTAATTTGGTTGTTTTCAACTCACAACTGTATTATTCCTTTAGTGTTCAATTTTATTGTATGAATGAAAGATGTAATTCTGAATGAAAGATGGATCTGTGAACCCAGTGAACTGTTGAATCCAAACCAGCAACACATGGTTCTCACTGAAATGTTTTAAACCCCAAACAATAACATAAAAAAAAGTGGAATCCGCTTTTAAGCTTTATTAACACACGAGTCATCGTTTTATTACATGTTTTGGTTAAGGACAGATCTTATGGAAATCATCCATATTTTTATTTCTCATTTCTTACTTGTTTTGGAGTTTTTTTTTATATTTATATCAGTAAACAACTCTCTCTCTCTCTCTCTCGCTCTACGTGTATAGAGTTGTTTACGCGCTAAAGAGCTCCCCGCGGACCGGAAGAGGAGGCGCCGCTTCCTCGAGCCGCTCTCCGGTATAAATTCTGCTGCGTTCTTCCCCCTCCTCCACCATTTTGAGATTACCTAACGACTGCCTGACTTCAACCAGCGTCTCGGTTCCTTTGTTTGAAAATGAGCGACCAGCTTTGTAAACTCTTCGTCGGCGGACTCAACGTGGACACCGACAGCGATGGCCTGCGCAAGCACTTCGAGCAGTACGGCACCCTGACCGACTGCGTGGTGGTGGTGAACAAGCAGCTGCAGAGGTCGCGCTGCTTCGGCTTTGTGACCTACTCCACGCCGGAGGAGGCCGACTGCGCCATGGGGGCTAGGCCGCACACCGTCGACGGCAACACGGTCGAGGTGAAGCGCGCCGTGGCCAGGGAGGACGCCAACAAACCCGAGGCCCTCGCCAAGGTGAAGAAGATCTTCGTCGGTGGCTTGAAAGACGACATCGAGGAGGAGCACCTCATGGACCATTTCAGCCAGTACGGTGAGATCGAGAAGGCCGAAGTCATCTCCGACAAGGAGACCGGCAAGAAGAGGGGCTTCGGCTTCGTGTACTTCAACGAGCACGACGCGGCCGACAAGGCGGTCGTGGTGAAGTTTCACTCCATCAATGGACACAAAGTCGAGGTTAAGAAAGCCCTGACCAAGCAGGAGATGCAGGCGTCCGGCAGAGGCGGCATGGGGATGGGGGGAGGACGGGGAAGGGGCATGCGGTGTGGTCAAAATGGCTACGGCAACAGGGAGTACGGCAACTACAACTATGGAAATGGCGGCGGGGGCTATAATGGCGGCGGCGGTGGCGGCTACGGAGGAGGATACGGCGGATATGGCGGCGGCTATGGAGACCAGGGAAGTGGTGGATATGGTGGTGGAAACGGCTACAACGATTTTGGAAGCGGCTATGGGCAGCACACCTCCGGCTACGGCCCAATGAAGGGAGGGCCCTTCGGCAGCCAAAGGAGCGCGGCTCCCTACACCAGAGGAGGCGGCGGAGGTGGCGGCGGCGGTGGCTACCCGAGAGGAGGCTATGGCGGCGGTGGCTACTAAACGAGACTGCACAATGGAAACCCGACCACCCATCCCCCACCTCAACCGACCTCCGGCCTAAACTCAAATTCAGTTACGGGGCGTCTGTCGTGGAACCCAACCATGGCAGAGATATGGACACAGAGACCCCCTCTAATCATAACGAAGACCCCAAACAGGTAGGAAGGTCACTTCCCAGCAAGACTGATAATAACGAGCAGCTGTTTGCCGTTCTACTAGGACATGTAAACCAGAATAAAACACACACACTGACCCCTTTTATGGACCCACACAGACGCCAGTGTGGTCGTCGATTAGGTTATTAATTTTTTTATTTGCGTTCACTCGTTGTTTTTTGAAAGCTTTTTCAATGTAGGATTGTTTTTTGCTGACATTTTTAAAAGCAATTTAGATTATACTTTGTTTCCTGAAGTAAACCTAGTGTGATTTCAATGTATGAGAAAGCATGTTATGTGATTTCATAGATCTGACTGAAACTACCGATTTGTATGAAGGCGGGAACGTGACACTGCAGGATCCAGTTTCCTTGTTTCCTTCCCCTTATATTGTATTCAAACTCCTCACGCATAGTACTAGTTTCAACCTAAGTCTTGTTCATTTTTCCATTTACCTGTAGCAATATCTAATGTATATTGTATACTTTCATGTCTGGAGATCCAATCTACTGTTAAAACACTTTGGTATGCTTATGTATGTTCATTTTAAATAAAACGTTATACCACTTAGCTTAGTTATTTTACTTATTATTTAACCAGGCTTCCTCAAGTTTATCCACAGGTTTTATCTTCTCCTTGTTGCTCTTTAGTTCATCCCCGCAGTTTATTCCCTTACTCTCAGGTGGGTGAAATGAATGGTTGTAGTCTACCCGCAGCCAATGCATGTAGGCTTTGTAGGGTTTGACCTTTGCTAATATATATATTTTTTAATATTTCTTCTCATTTTTAACATATTTTAATACATATCTTTATGTGGACATGAGGGCTCTGATAATTATCTTTGATTATTCCTACATTTAGGTGTTCTTACTTCCTTATTCCAGTAGGCTATCCCAGCCAAAATAGCCGTAGCAGTTTGTTTGTAGGATACTTCAAGACCCTGTTGATTACCTGGGGTCGATTGTGATAGGAGTCTGAAATATCTCTTTAGGAATTCCACATCCAGCAAACTAGGTATGTAAATCAACCTGTCTTCACTCTGTGTTGGTCAACCATGTATGGAATATCTTTGACCTGGTGCACAAGCGCACTATTTATTTAAAACGACTTAACTCATCATAGCTCAATGCGCCTTTTTACATCTAGCTAATCTTAAATTAAGGGGTGTTACTTAATTTGGTCTTTTATGAACTTAAATTGGACGGTAGGAGACCCAAATTTAGTTCCACCGTTAAATGGAGCAAGTAAATTGGTGTCTCCTCCAGAAAACTATGCTGTGTCCAGTTACTCACTTTGTCTCTCTCCCATCTCCTCCAGGTTGCTATGGTAACCTGGGTACGAGGACATCACCCCTGAAAACGACTGGGGTGTGTGTCTCCATGCTGGCGGGGGGGACCAAGAGAGGCTGTGTCTTCTCCCCCTCAGGTGAAGTCAATTTCACAACGGATTCCAGTGTGTGGTCAAAATGACTATGAATGCAGCGCACAGGGTTATTGACCTGAGAAGTTTAGATTTTGGGTGAATTGAGCCTTCTCTGATTTTTTATTACTGCGAATATTACTTAATATAACTTCTCATTTCAGGTTGTGGACATTAGTGGATTCCCTTTTTTAAATGTTATTTTTACTTTAACTTGCCTAAATAGGTATTACTCCAAGTGAAATGAGAAAAGAATCTTATTGGTTTCAACAAACTAAAAGTATAACCCGCAAAACCCAAAGTGTACTGGGTTATTTGAAGATACATTGCAAATTATGTAAGTATTAAAATGATTGTCCTCAGACGATGCAGATACACTCAAGATAAGTTTTCAAAGTACAATAAATTATGTCAACACACTATTAAATGTATATACTAAATATCTATTGTTTCTTCAAGGTTGAGCAGAAATAAAGTTGAATGACGTTATTGGTCATATCAGTTAAGAAGGAACAACTGTCAGCAGACCTGCTTCAAAATGGGGAGCAATGATGGAAACTTGCCACTCTGATTAAATGCCCACCTTACTACTTGCATGTCTGTTCACTTTGAATAAAAAGTTATACAAAATTACTCGACCTCAAGTTTATTCAGGTATTACAGTTAAATGTTATAGTTGCCTTTTTCCAACAGTTTCTGCGCACAAAATATTCTTCAAACTGGCTCTGGACCATGACCTGAGAACACTTCTTAATTCTGGTTAGGTTTGTGATTAACAGGAAACAGAATTATGCAGGTATGTCAGTGATGGTGCATTTACTCAGGGCAAAACCAACAGGAAGGATTGAGACTGGCTCATTCGAGCAAATATCAAAGTCTATAGTTTCGGTCATTGGGGGGGGGGAATCAGTCAAATTATAAGATTGCTGCAAGTTGGGCTTCAGTGATTTATGCAAACAGATCAGGTCAGAAATGATCTTAGTGTTAAAAAGTGAGCTCGAGTAATTGCACGAGGGCTCACCAAGTAATTGGCATGTAATTTGTACATGCTGAATTGGTGCTTATGAAACATAACTAAAGTTTCATGCAGCACAATATGAGGAAAGTATATTCCTTAAATGAAGTTGATCTAATCAAAACTACTGTACTTGAGTTGAGTGATACATGACTTGGTGAATGGCGTGTAAATTTCTGTTTTATCTTTTGTAGGTCAATGATGCCTCTGATCATTCCTTAGGACAAGAAACCTCTGTTAAGATGGTTTGGCTCTTGATTTAAAAAATAAATCTATATATATTTTTATACCAACAGACTTGCTGTATTACTTCTTTTCATTGAGCATGGTTTGTTTGAATGCCCCTCCCGGGGACACGTGTTACACAGGGTCATTGAATATCTTGAGTATATGTTCAGGCTTGTGAGGACAAAGACCCATTGGTGGATTATTATTTGCTGTCCTGTAATGTGTTAAATTTGTGCTGGTATTGGTGAGCAGCTTGGCTGGACTGGTAATGTTATGATATTTGCCTCGAGTGGAAACCAAGGAAAGCTGTGTGATAAACTTATTTGGAGCCAGCTTTCTGTATCTCAGCATGTGGCAGTTGAAATGTGCGTTTTATTAGTTTTCATATGTATATAAGTAACGCTTTACACACAGTTACTTCCTTATCAAACAAAGTACAAAGCAGAATTAAAAAAACGTAAAGAAACCAGCTTGACGGCCCGGTTTAACAACTCGGCGGAAACGTAAACTGATACTGCAGATTTCTTGTTGACAAGAAGAACTTACAGTGAGTGATCACAGCAAGCAATTCCTTATAACATGGGCGTGTTGCAACATGCTTTAATGTGATGCAGATCTTATGAAATGAGTTCAAGAAGCAACCTGAAGATTTATTTGCCTGCATCAGCCTGGAGGAGGAGAGCAAGACGAGTTTCGTCTATTGTGAAAAACAGAAGCTGTAAGATCACGGCCACACTGCACCTCATAACTTCACCGCACAGATGTGAGATTTTGAGCAGAGCCACCACGTCTTACATATGGTACTATAAAGAATTTGTGTTTTAAGGAGTCAGCAACCTCTCTAAGGAGGTTAGGGTTAGTGTTGGTCACCGAAGATTGCAAAACTATTATGCAAGACATTTGTTGTTGGCTGAGTGAATTGGTGCTCCATTTTTTATTTCATCAGACCAGTGGGATCAGTTGTCAATTGTATATAACAAATGTCATATTGATAGGGGAAAATGTGTTGCTTTTGTGTGGGTATGATAATTAGTATTTAAAGATGAGTTTCCATCTTAAGCCTCAGGTGATGCCAGATTGCTGCAGTTTTGTTTGATTTATATTGTGGACACTTGATTATTTCATGTTTTATTTCAATGTAACATTTGATTTACAGGCTGTGGCTGGAGATTTGTTGTTAAGCTGTAGTTCAGATTTCTGGTATATTTTAAGAAGAGAGGCCTTTACATCGTACATAAGTAAAGTATATGGGACATAGTTTCACCTTGTCTTTTACATTGTCATGTGATATTACTGCAGCAAAGCTTGTGCTCCAAACTTATGAAATATTTTTTACATCAATTGATGGATTTTATACTTTTTATGAAATACCAAAGCAGCGTAATGGTGCTTTATGTTTTTATATGAAGGACACTGGTTGAAAAACACCGCTTCGAGAGAAGGAAGTAAAGATCTCCGACAGGACGTGAAAGCACCAGCAACGGACACCGCTCCTCAGCCAATCAGAGTGGAGATTGTTTTCAAGACGACCAATCAGGGACTGCCACGTCTTACGGTGGCGAGCGACCGGAGCGGAACGCCCAAATGCGTCTCATTGAAGAAGAAGAGCGACGCTCCTAGGCTTCCATCCCCTAAGACAGTCAGACATGTCGACCACTGTGTGTAAGCTGTTTGTCGGAGGACTGAATGTTGAGACCACGGTCGATGGCCTCCGCGGCCACTTCGAGCAGTTCGGCACGCTCAGCGACTGCGTGGTGGTCATGAATACGCAGGTCGGCCGGTCTCGCTGCTTCGGCTTCATCACCTACTCGACGCCGGAGGAGGCCGACACAGCAATGGCGGCTAAGCCACATGTTGTCGATGGCAAAAACGTGGAGCTGAAAGAAGCCATAGCCCGAGAGGACGCCGGTAAGCCGGACCTCCTCGCCAATGTCAAGAAGATCTTCGTCGGCGGCGTGAAGGACCACCTCGAGTCGGACCACCTGGTCGACTACTTCTCCACGTTCGGCGTGGTGGAGAAGGCCGAGATCATCTCTGACAAAACGACCGGCAGGAAGCGGGGCTTCGCCTTTGTCTACTTCGAGGATAGCGACTCTGCCACCAAAGCGGTGAACACCAAGTACCACGACATCGACGGGAACCAGGTGGAGGTGAAGAAGGCCATGACCAAGCAGGAAATGTCCACCGGCGGCGGCCGAGGAGGCCGGGGCCGAGGGATGCAGAGCTTCGGTGGCGGAAGAGGAGGAGGCGGCTACGGGAGAGGCTACGGTGCCAGTTACGGTGGCGGCGGCGGTTACGGGTACGGGGATGGTTACAACGGCGGCGGCGGAGGAGCCGCTTACGGAGGGGGCTACGGAGGCTATGAAGAATACGGCCAGGGTGGCGATTACAACAACGGGGACTATGGGGAAGGCTACGGACAGCATCAGTCCAACTATGGTGCAATGAAGGCGGACAGCTATTCCTACAGGAGCGCGGCTCCTTACAACCGGGGAGGGGGCGGCGGTGGCTACGGCCGAGGTGGCGGCTTCGGCGGAGGTTATCAGTGACACCCTCCATTTTGTGAGATGTATATGGGGGGAATTCTGAACTTGAATCTACACACACGGACACAGTACACAAGCCCAGGTGGAGGGGAGTGGGTGCGATGGTCCTCGTGGTTCAGGGCCCATCACCCACCATGCATTAATGAATGAGAATGTCCTCCTGGATCCTGCCCCCCCGACCTCCTCTATTTCCACACATGGACTTTACTACTAAGAATTGTGAATTGTTAAATTGTACTTTATGTCTTTTTTTGGGTGGTGGGGTGGATTGTTTTGAACTTTTTGTAATCCATGTCAGTCACGGCTTTTCCACTCAGATGTGAGTTTGTTTGTCTTGCAGACATGCTTTACTGTTGATTCATGAGCTCAGGGTTTTAGGTGAAGTTGGCGGAAGTGTCTGGCCACGTGGGACTCGACTGCTTGAATTTCTTGATCTTAAAAAAAACAACTCAACGTTTTTTTTTTCGCACTGTTCTGTTTGACTGTAGATTGACTTTATTCCACCTATCCCGTCCAATTAGACCTCCGGGCTTTTGTTTAAATTAAAACTGTTTTTGAAATCCATGTGTTCAGTTCGCCCCATATGTTGTATTCTGCTTTTATTAAAGTTTTTAATGTTTTGAAAAGCCATCTAATCTCGCAAGTTTTTAATTGATATACCCACGAGGGACCTTTTCCAGGAAGTAGTACTTTGGGATCTTGCGATATGAGCCGCCACCACCGGGGGGCGATGTTGTCTGAGAAGTAGTGCATCTCGTGTTCATCGGCCATTTTACACTGGAGGTAGAGGAAGCTGATTGTGCTTCACCAAAATTAGCACTGTAATGCTGATAAGTTCAGATGCTGCCTTTTTTAATACAATAAACATACAAACAACCTTTGATCCATTGACATTTTTCCTACATGGTTGCAAAGTGAAATATGTTTAACTTACTGATTTAAAATATATATATATTTTTTTATTAAGTACAATTCCAGTTTAACCTTGACAGCAGGGTGTTCCAGATTAACTGGTTTTGGTAATCGTTTGAATCGTATTCTCTGTAGTAGCTTGTCTGTAGCTGGGAACCCATGACAGAACAGCTGTAAAGTTATGACCTTGTTTTATTTCAATAACCTTAGTGGAGAGAATCATTTTTGGGTAAATCCACATGATTGGATTTCTTTTGAGACAAGCAGGGACTATTAAAGAGGAAGTAAGTCTGCTTTTATCAAATAAGGACACTCAGAGCACATAACTTCCACAATTCCCAACAATTTATTTTATGAAACTACATTTAAATTCATAAGATGTAGGATTTCATGAGGATCAGCACCAAAATCCAAACATCCATAAATACCAGTCCCAGAAACATGTCTGAGTGTTTTTATCATCAAGATCCATTAATTCTCTCGGAAAGGTCGAAAAACTTCCCATCTTGCAATATTAAAGAAGGTGAAATAATACAGTCCTGGATTTACCCCCTCCCAAGAATCACAGAAAAACGCAATGACCCATGACATATGGGTTTGCTCCTCTAAGCTTCCTGGTTACCTGGCCGGTAGTTTGTGTAACCCTGCAAACAAACAAAAAAACATAACCAAGGAGGTGGAGGTCGGTTTATATTCTTGCATACTTCATATCGGTAAGTCATGGGTTTGATTTCCTCATTTTTAATCACACTGCTCTATGAAACATTGCAATAAAATGTTTTACCTTAAACCTTCATGGTGAAGAAAGTACGATTTAAGAGCAAAATAATAAAATGTGCTGCACATTAGACATAAAAATGGACTAAGACAACATATTGTATAAAAGAAAAGTCAAGATGAAATTACATAATTAGGATCTTTAACAGCAAAATATAATAAAGCTTTTGTTAAAAAAAAAGGGGAGCAGAGTTTATCTGGTATAAATGGTTGAAACTGAATGCAGCTTCTCCATGTTCATTTTTGACTCTGAACCTGTCCCACATCTGAGAGGTATAAACAGTTCCAGCACCAAAGCAACCAGTGCATTTAAGCTGGAATGAAACTTGAAACTTGGTTCTGGATCTCGAGGACCACTTTAGGATTTGAGGCCCACTTATTGCTATTCAGCCAAGTTGCCATGTTTTTATTTTTGTAACTTGCTGATTGGATTATTATTTTTTTTTAAATATAATGTATTTATTTAACTGAGAAAAACAATGCCCTCTACAAACATGTTAGGGGTTGTAGGGTCTGCTCCATAAATAAAAAATGATGAGATGGAGAAAGCCCTCAAGCAGAAATTCCTTTCAGAAGAGACACCAGAGTGCACTTGGTCTTCTGAGGAGCCTGAACAGGCCGGAGCACAAAGCTCCCTCTAAACAAGAAGCTGCCTCTCAAGTTGAGCCTCTTGACTTACAAGAGTCACGCGTCCTTGGTTTTGCTGGACTCTTGTTCTTAAATGTTTTAAAACATCACCTGGATTGTTCTAGAGCTCATATGTTCATGCTTGACAGCAGATGTTGATATATTGATATTGAAAAACTGGGATTATTCTGTAGATTCGCCTTCTCCTGTTTGGGTTAGGGGTTGATAGTAGATGTTGTAATTCATATAAACAACACAGGACACAAAATGTACATTATTAAAAATGTTCCATAATAAAACAATTATTTGATGGAAAAAGAGTAGATATAGAAACTGAACAAGACAGGAAAGGTATAGTACAACTTCTACTTCTATTATTACTGCTAATAATAATTATGACTTAATGTGTTTAACCCATGTCAAAACAGTGAAAACAAGAATTAAAAACATCAGTGACAACAAGCAAAAATACAGAATAGCAAATTACATAATCCCTTTGTTTGTTTTTAATAAACTGTGTATCACCTCTTGTCCTTCAGTGTTTATATATATATATATATATATATATATATATATATGAGTGTGTGTGTGTGTGTGGGAACAATAACTTCAGAATGACACACGCTTCCCCCCACGTCAGTCACACCGGTCACATTTCTCTTTCTCCAGCGGAGTGAGTCCTCTCGGCAGAGCAGGATCTCCGTGCGGCTCATGCCTGCTGCGCTCCGGGGGGACCAGGGAGGACCAGGGGAGGACACGGAGGATGGACGGTGTGTCGCTGGGGTGAGTTGGCTCAGCTCTGCCGGTTTTCCGGTACGTTCGTGGTTCCCGCTGCTTACCGGACCTCGCTCCAGGCCACACCGAGCACAGAGCAGCAGCGGCAGCCAGAGACACTTTGCCAAGCTCCACAACTCAAGCTAGCTTTGTTGACTAGTTAGCCTCGGGGAGTTAGCTAGCCCCGCTGCTCAGAACCCGGGTTCAAATTGGGCGACTGACACCAGCTCGCTTCTCACGGACCCGCCATGTGGGACGTTTACCTGCATCCAAACACCCGTGATAACCCCGATACGAGCAGCCGCTGGTGGCAGCTAGCGGAAGCTACCGTTCGCTTTATGCTGTGTTGTGGTTAGCAATGCTAGCAGCTAGCTCACCTGACAACTTGGAACTGCAAAAACTCCCAAACGACCTCACACACACACGTTCTGCCAAAGTCTGACTCATCCTGATGTGTATACGCACAGAAGCTGTTTTGTGTAATTTGTCTTAATTCACAGACACGTGCTTGAAGTGTTTAACTCAACCGAACCCCCCCTGCTTTGGAAGTGCTGCATCACTATCTGTCCAAAGTTGTTCATGTGGACAACAGATGGGTTGTATGGTTGTAATGAGTCCAGAGAATGAAGTGTGTTGTTCCTGCACAGTGGAGACAGACACACATTTGTATACAAATCCTGAAAAGTCAAACTACACACAACTCCTAGTACATTGGTCCTGGTTGATTTCTGGCTCACAGTGATTGAGTACATGTTACTGAGAGAAGAAGTACTAAACCTTATAATGACATTGACAGATACATTATTCATAGTGTGAATAAGTCATGGTTGTGACCAGGAGGTTGTGGCCGAGGCCAGATTTAGCCTCAATCATTCAAACTGTTACCAGAGACCTGTGAATCAAAATTTTCCATAAATCCACTGTTTATTAATTGATAACTTTCCCCAAAATTGACGAACACAAACAGATACGATCCTCTTTTTATGTTCTACTAAATCAGTCATATTTTCCAACCTGGTATTCATTTTTATATAAAGCAAAATTTTGTGCAGAATGACAATCTTTTGATGCAGATCAGAGACCTCGGATATAATTTGCTATTCAGAGAAATCTTCACTGGATTTAAATGTCTTTCAAGAGAATGTGTAAGTCACTTATGTGAGAATGGGTCAGTGATGTCATTCAAGCGTTTAGAAATTTCTAACATGAGCCGACAGAAGAACAAGCCAGTGGCACTCACTCACGTCCAGTTTATATTTACTAAATCGACTATGGTCACCACCTGCAGTGTATCATCCCTGTCCCGTCCTCTTTTCATAACTCTGTAGATTATCCATGAAGTACTCTGTTTAACTGTTGGGTCGTCATCTATCTCCAATGACCCAGGCACTGCCTCTCATGTCTCTCCAGTCTGGTGGCCACACCGGCCTCACCGCGTCCAAACTGCAACACGGACTCGGAGGAGGACACGATGAATGGAGGGATGCACACCTTCAACCAGACGCATATGAGGAAAGCTTTTCAGCTGATGAACGACCTGAGGAGGTGTGTTGCTGTCAGTCGTGTTTGTCCCTATACAGAGAAAGAAAATCAAAACCAGTATGCATATGGCCATTTCACTGTGGCCAGCCGTAGTCTATGCAATGAGGAAGCTTTAATCTGCTTTGTAGGTCAGACAGGGGTCACCTTTGGTTCTCATGGTTTGTCTGGAAATGTCCTGATGAGGAGCTGATACATTCACAAACATCTTGATAGAAACATTTGAGAAAAAAAGCTTATTTTAGACCAGATTGCACCGATACTCAACTCTGTCTTAAGCAGAAAAAAACTCCAATTCAACAAGAAGATGCATCAAATTGAGCGTCTTGCCTTAAAAAAATCTACGCTTCCTTAGTTCTACTCGACTATTGTTCTTAAATGTCTTAAAAACAAAACATGCAGTGGTTGATCTATTGATATTGAAAAATTGGGATTATTCACCTCTTCCCGCCTGGAACAAATCCATATATTCAATAGGCATCTTTAAGTGAAACCCTAGTAATTCACACTGACAGCCATCTTACCCATACTTCATTGATGAATCCTTTTCCTGGCTCCTGTTTGCATGTTTATTTTTACAACTTATCCCAAGCAATTAGAAAATATAGATAACTCGTATGAATGTTTTTCTCTCTCTGTGTCATTTCATCCCTCAGTAAGAAGATGCTGTGTGATGTCCAGCTGATCGCTGGCAGCGTTGAAGTGCCAGCTCACAGGGTGGTCCTGGCCTCCTGTAGCCCCTACTTTTGTGCCATGTTTACAGGTGAACACAAGCTGACGTTTGTTCAGCATCATATCTGACGTGTGTGTGCTTTGTTTTGTGCTTAGCTGTGTGTGTTTCTCTCTATATGCAGGTGATATGAGTGAGAGCAAGGCCCAACAGGTGGAGATCAGAGAGGTGGATGGTCAAACCCTGAAAAAACTTGTTGATTACATCTACACTGCTGAGATCGAGGTAACAGAAGACAACGTCCAGGTGAGTGTGTGTGTTCATAAAGAGGAAAAGCAAGGGGGGAGGTAGTGGGTTAAAAAACTGTTTTCCGGTTTTTACTTTTACTTGTTTCTTTGCTGAACTAAGCTTTAGTCACACAGTTAAAAATGTTGGTGTTGTTGAAGGAAATGTCTTAATGCTGTTTTCTTGACCTTCCTCTGTGGGCGGACCTTTGTTTTTGTTTACTGGCATCTGCATAAGACGGAGACATATCATAACAAGTTGGAACTAAACAAATGGCAACAAAAATCAACTCTAGAAATAGTAAGGGAGGAAGAAGAAGTCTTTATATTGTTGCTGTGAAGTGAAAGTAAATTTGTATGAGACACAATGTGAAACCGTATCATCCCATTTTGGTAAAAGGTTGTTTTTATCTGTTGAATGATTTAACAGATGTCAGTGTTTTAACGTGTCATGGGCCTGATCTCTTTTACCTCTTTGGTTTCCAGTAAAAGTTCCGCCATGAACCTGCCTGCGGAGCAGAGCTTTATTGCAGAGCTGGTAATGTTCATGAGATGTGCTCTGCTGTGAAAGCACAGGACTGGGGCCTTGTTTATCACTGTGGCACTAACTCTTGGTAACTGCATGACTCTGCTGCAGGGTTGAATACGTGCACCGGGATCAAGCGGCAGGCTGGATACTTCCTCTGATTATTAGCACAGGAAGTGTGCATGGAGAGAGACAGGAAATCCTCCCACTGTTCGCAGCGTGCCTGCCTGATTGGCTCACTTGCAGATGTGTGACGTGTGTGTTTTGACTAGAGGCTAATATTCGATAAAGAAGTGCGTTAACGTTTCGTTTCTACTCTGTACCAACACTAATCCCGTAATTATTATACTTTTTGCATCAATTACCCAGTCAGCTAATCATATGGGAGCAGCACGGCTCATAAAATCATGCATGTACAGGCCAGTAGCTTTATCAAACGGCAGAATGGGAAAATATCTCAGTGACTGACTGTGGTGCCAAAGAGTCTGGTTAAAATGATTCTGATATCCTGAGGTTCTTTCTCAGAATGTTGTGAGGCAATGAGAGAAATCTGAGAATGGCCTGACGGGTGGGAGCTGAGTGAAAGGCTACAGTAGCTCAGACAACCACACTCTCAACTGGTGGTGGTTAGGCAAGCACGTAAGATGGCACAGAAATGTGTAACCCTTTATGTGAACGAGCTACGACAGTAGAAGACCACGTATTGGTCCCATGAATCTTGATTTCCTACGAAAGCCATAGATGGTTTGATCAGAATTTGGCGTCATCAGCTGAATGCATGCAACCTGTGTGAATCCAGGCTTGCGTTGGTGGTGGTGTGAGGAGTGTTTTCTTGGCAAATTGTGTGATCATTAAAACAAATCAATGTTTGTGTTGAATGCCATCTAATTGTATGCATGTGCATCTGTCTTCAGTCACAATTTACCATCTTCTAATGGCTACATGTTACTTTATAATGTTCCATATATTGAAGCAATAAGGTTCTCATGACAATGAGGACGGTGTCAGTGGCCTCCCCAGTCACCAGATCAGAATCTAATAGAACACCATTGGGATTATTAGGACGTGAGATACACTGCATGAGTGTACAGCTGGAAAATCATCAGAATTTGATGTGCTATAGTTTGAGGCTGATCAGAGAGCACATAGTATTATCACAGTGGTCCTAATAAAGAGCTCAGTTAGTGAATGTGTTGTTTGTGTTTATAGCTGCAGTGGGCCTGATGCTCCCCTTTTGAAAACATAAGGCTTCAGTACAGCTGGAAAACCAGAGGAGACGCTAACAGCACACACTCTAGGAAGAGTGAGGGTCTAGACAGAGGCAGTGTGACCTAGTTAAGCTTACATGAAGGGATGTGTGTCTGCTAGCATCGCTCTCTTAACCACACACAGCCAACCCGCCTGTGCCGCTAATTGACTGGCTTAGAGAGCCTAGGTGACAGCAGAGTTAAGCCATAAGGTTATTAAATATTAAAATCCCTCTGACAAATACCTTCATCGATTCTAACTATTGCAACATGTGAGACTAAGAAGATGCATTGATCTAGTGTATTATAATAATGTCAGTCTTGTATTTCTTGATGGTAAACAAAGACGCAGCATCAGTTGCACGTATTTGCCAATGTGAACATATACCATCAGTGTTTTCAGTGTCTGTCTGTTGAATGAGGTCCTTCTCACATGGGGGAACTTTCAAGTTGTGGTTGAAAGTCCTGGAACAAACCCAGTCAGTGTTGCCTCTAATTTAATTTATTTATTCGGGGAGTGTAGGGAAAGTTAGAGATCTGATAATAAGTGCTCTCATGAGATGCATGTGCTGTTCTACTGTCATATGTGAGCTGACCTAACACCAGATATGAACCGAGCTGCCACGTGTGTGTCCTCTGTGCAGGTTCTGCTGCCAGCAGCGAGCCTCCTCCAGCTGATGGACGTTCGTCAGGTTTGCTGCGAGTTCCTTCAGTCTCAGCTTCACTCCACCAACTGTCTGGGCATCAGAGCCTTCGCTGACCTGCACACATGCATCCAGCTGCTCAACCAGTCCCACGCATACGCTGGTAAGCTTCTCGCTGTTCACACCACACATCCTGAGTCATCTGTGCCACTGCATGTATAAGAGGTGTGGTAGGTGGTGGGACTTTTATGTAACAGCCCGGAAACAAGCTGAAACCTTTGGAAACCTGCTACGTGTACAGAGGATGAAAAAGTGATGTTGGTTGTGTTAAATGATGAAGAAGATATCAGAGACACATGTTGAGCTTGGATCAGTGTTGAGTGTTGTGTTTGAATGTCACTGAGCTTCAGGTTGAACTTTGTTGCGTTGCTTGTTTGTGTCTCTCAGAGCAGCATTTCACAGACGTGGTGCAGGGTGAAGAGTTTCTGGGCCTGACTCTGCAGCAAGTGTGCAGCCTCATCGCCAGTGACAAACTCACAGTCTCCACAGAGGAAAAGGTCAGATGACACGATACAGACACACACTTCAAACTTTGTCGGCTTCCTTCAGGGTGAAAACTGATTTACATACTTTTCCATGAATTGGAAATAAAAGAAACAACTCCCAAGTATCTCGCTGCACTTTATCAAGCTCCCTTTCATTACAAAGCAGAAGCAACAGTTTTTTAAGGGTAAACTTCATGAATCAGGGGAGTGATGATGCACTTTTCTCTGATTAGAGAAAGGTAGATAAGTTGTTAAGAAGAAACAAATCGTGAATCATAACTATCTGACTAATTAATGTACAGAAGATGACAAACCAGCAGTGCAGAAATCAGTTAGAATGAAGTCTGTATCAAGTCTGAAAATCCTGTTAAAGAAATACAGGTTTATTAACTACATCCTCGTCACACGTTTCTGATGAGATGGCTTTTGCCAGGAGACATAATCCAGAGGACGGCTTCTCCTCCTGCTGATCTTCACCAGGAGCATCTGTGTGTCACTCTGCTGTCGGGACAGGAGCAGTCAAGTCCACCGCTCGCTGAGTCAGACAGAGACACAGAGGGAGGCAGACACTTCCATCACACTGTCCATGAAGCGTCAAACCAGCTTCAACTGAGTTACAATTCATTCCTGCAGGATTAACACACAATTTATAGATATTGAGGTGTCCACATCTTGTTTAGTATTTGTTGCTATAGAGGTGAGAGTGACTTCTCAAACTCTGTGACTTTTGCTTTCCCCCCTGACATGCTCTTAATTACAGTGTGTACGGGTATAAGTGAAGTCAGCTAAACAGGCTGTGGTCTGGTCTGTAAATATTACATTTATTACAATGCAGTTGAGTTTTATTGTATTAAGTTTAGAAGTCAGAGGCTAGTTGAAACCCTGTTGTAGCAGAGTATCGATCCTCTTTCCTTCAACAGTCATCGTTACTGCTCCTTTGTCCACAACAGGAGTCGTGCTCAGTCGCTCATTTGCCTCAGTGTAGCTGCTCCACAGGCCAACAGGAGATGACCGAGTATGTAAATCAATGAGTTTCAAACAAAAGATCCCAGACCGGGTGTGGTGTCTTCATCTGAGTCTGATTTAGATAGAAACGGGTGTAGAACAAGACAGTCACAGTCACAGACACCTTGAGTCAGCTGACGTCCAGCTGGGAGTGAAGTGCCAGCATCTCTGTTGGCATTTCACTCTGAATGAACAGTATCTGCTTCCTTGATTGATGCTTTTCACACAAACACTGAGTTTGATTGTTGTGCTGGTGTCATGTGCACTATTCCCAGTCAGAGCGTCTGCAAGCTTCAGACGTGTTAATTGTCGAGCAGCGGCTGAAACCCGCTGCTCACACCTTATCAAAGTTGTAAAACCTAATTTCCAAAACCCTCGATCACACCCGTTCATCTAGTGATTGACCCGTTGTGTTGAGGTGAGAAAATTCAGCTCAAGTCTTAAACTCAATTATTTCTCTCTCCTTTGATCTATAATCCTGAAGAAGCTTTCACTGACATAACGTTTCAAACAAACGAGCACCAGCATCAATAAATCACTGTATTTCTATGTCTGAAAGTAGAAATGTGAATAAAATTCAAACATTCACTCTTTATTCATCTCTACTTGTATTTGTACATGTTCCATATTTACTTGCTCCCTCTCTCATACCCCTCTGCCTCTCTCTCCATCTCCCTCCCAGGTATTTGAGGCCATGATATCTTGGATCAAGCACGATAAGCCGGCTCGTCTGGAGCACATGCCCAAACTGATGGAGCATGTCAGACTTCCACTGCTGTCCAGGGATTACCTGGTGCAGGTAGAAGAGAAATCTCCACTCTTCCTCTGCTTTCTCCACATTCTTTTTCTCCTCAAATAAGAAATATTTTAGAATACACCTCCTGAAGGTCATGAAGGCTTCAAGAAATGTTAAATCATAGGATGTCTAGAAATACTGCTCATCAAAGTGGGAAGGTCTGAAGATTTGTTTGTAATTCAGACAAATCCAACACTTAGCAGCAGGTTTATCGGCCTCACCCCCTTCAGATGTGGCTCTTCTGCCTCAGTCGATTTATAATTTGAACATAAAATGAAGTGTATTGATTTGTCAGAGCTTAAATGGAAACAGCAAACTAAGTCAATATTTCCTGCTTGTTCACCGGCTCACATTTATCACTCACAGTTATGTTTCCTGGTTTCAGATCGTGGAGGAAGAAGCTTTGATAAAGAACAACAACACCTGTAAAGATTTCCTTATAGAAGCGATGAAGTATCACCTGCTGCCGGCCGACCAGCGGCACCTCATCAAGACGGACCGGACCCGGCCGAGGACGCCGGTCAGCATCCCCAAGGTGAACACACACGTCACAAGCTGCTCTCAACGTGAAGCCACAGTATCAGTTCATCCTCTTCTGTAAACACGGTTAATAGATTCAACTGTCTGGTGGGATTGTGTGTTTGTGGGACACACAGGTGATGATTGTAGTCGGCGGTCAGGCTCCCAAGGCGATTCGCAGTGTGGAGCGTTACGACTTCCAGGACGACCGCTGGTACCAAGTGGCCGACCTCCCATCCAGACGCTGTCGGGCAGGTCCGTGTTTGTGTGTGGTGACTGGGTTTAATGGTTACGTGCTGTCGGTCCTGGCTGAACTGGATTTTGTTGCATGAGATTTGAAGTGTCGGCTTGTGAACAGAAACAATCTCCGTAAAGACGAAGCTTTCGAGTTTCACATTTGGCCCCTTCTATTAAAAACCAGTCAAATATTGTTGCACCATCTTTGACTTTATCCTGAAGTTTTGTGTACTTCCCCAGGCGTTGTGTCGATGGCCGGACGTGTGTTTGCAGTCGGGGGCTTTAACAGTTCCCTGCGCGAGAGGACGGTGGACGTGTACGACGGGGGAAGAGACCAGTGGAGTGCGGCAGCCAGTATGCAGGAGAGACGCAGCACACTGGGAGCTGCTGTGTTGGCAGATTTACTTTATGCTGTGGGGGGCTTCAACGGAAGTATAGGTACACACACACACACGCACACACAAACACACACACATGTACAAACACGTTATAGGGTTGCACAAGTGTGGCTCAAATCTTTGTCAGCAGTTTGCTTTGTTATCTCGGCCAAGGAGGTTATGTTCTCACCCCCGTTTGCTTGTTTGTGTGTTTGTAAGCAAGATTACACAAAATCTGCTGAACAGATTTCCACAGAATTCAGTTAAGAACAACGTGGAGACAAAGGATGTGACAGTGAAGTCTGGACAGGTGAAGTGAAAGACTGTATCATCAGCTGCTCCCTCATTAGCATGTGAGAGGGAGCAGATATAACTGTCTACTCCAGTGTGGACAGTAAACACAAGAGACAGGAGCCATTTTCTTCTTTTCTCTTCTCGTAACACATCCAGCAGCTGAATTTAAAAATGTCTTCAACACACACACACACACACACGTTCTCTATCCATCCTATCAGTGTTTGGATCAATTTGAGTTTCTGTTCATTTCTCTCTTCTTGTTTCTCTCTGCTCCAGGTTTGTCCACAGTCGAGGTTTACAACTATAAAACCAACGAGTGGCTGTACGTGGCCTCCATGAACACCAGACGCAGCAGTGTGGGGGTGGGGGTGGTGGATGGTAAGAATCAAATCTGTGTGACCTCGGCTGCAACAAGTGTTTCGTCAATGAAGGCAGAAAATTCAAATGTGTGTCTCTGTGTGTGTGTGTCTCTGTGTGTGTGTGTGTGTGTGTGTGTGTGTGTGTGTGTGTGTGTGTGTGTGTGTGTGTGTGTGTGTGTGTGTGTGTGTGTGTGTGTGTGTGTGTGTGTGTGTGTGTGTGTGTGTGTGTGTGTGTGTGTGTGTGTGTGTGTGTGTAGGTAAGCTGTACGCAGTGGGAGGCTATGATGGAGCGTCCCGTCAGTGTCTCAGTACAGTGGAAGAATACGACCCCGTCACTGATCAGTGGTGCTACGTCGCTGACATGAGCACACGACGCAGTGGAGCAGGTACACACACACACACACACACACACACACACACACACTCACACAATCTATATTTTACCCTACCCCCACATACAGTAGCCCGCTGTTCTTTATTGATTCATGAATTTAGAGTTGTGGTTGTTGAACGATGGCCAGTGTGTAACATGTCGGTTGATAACTGTGTTTGTGCGTGTGTGTGTATAAACGACTCCCATTGTATGTGTATTTCTTATTTACAATAAAATGTATATTAGCTTATATCAGTACAGTACATAATACACACAGGCAGTAAAAAAAAACATTTGGTACTCATTTGGTACTAAAATAATTTGTAGATAATGCAGTATTGTGTTTTTGCCAACCGACTTTTGGGTCTTCAGTGCCCCCTAGTGGACATCGTCTGTAATTGTACAAACGAGAATCAGGGCAACAGATTAACTATTATAATTGACTTCAGTGTTTTAACAGCGTGAAAATTTTAAATAAATTAAGTATAAATTCAGTTTGTTGTCAGAATGTTTCCTTCATGCTTGAAATCCAGTTGGAAGGTTTTATATCAGTTTCTACAGACAGACCAACAATCTGACTCTGACGGTGACAAATGTTACACACAAGAATACAAGAGTGATGACTCACCATGACCACACAAACACAACTTGCCATAAAAAGCACGACTCTGTTGTTGCTGCGTTCCATCGTCTCATCTTTCTGACGTGTTAAATCAGAAGGCATCACTCCACCACTCTGTGTGTGTGTTCACTCTGGAGCCTCCTGTGTCTGCTCCAGGTGTGGGGGTGCTGGGCGGTCAGCTGTTTGCAGCCGGGGGACACGACGGACCTCTGGTGAGGAAGAGTGTGGAGGTCTACGACCCCCAGACCAACACCTGGAGGCTGGTGTGTGACATGAACATGTGTCGGAGAAACGCAGGTCAGAGAACAAACACACACACGCACAACATCATCATGACCACTGAATCTAAAAAAGTTAAAAAGTTGTTAATGTTGCTAATGTCACAAAAAGGATCATTTTAGATTTTTGTTTTCAAGATTTCATCAAGGATCATATTGTTCTTTGGAAACTCAGCTGCTGTAATTTGGAATGAGGCTGTAAAGCTTCAGTGTTGTTGTGTCTGTGTCCTCCAGGTGTCTGTGCCATCAACGGGCTGCTCTATGTGATCGGAGGAGACGACGGCTCCTGTAACCTGTCGTCTGTAGAGTTCTACAACCCGGCCACAGACAAGTGGAGCCTCATTCCCACCAACATGAGCAACGGACGGAGCTACGCAGGTACGTCTCAGCTGATTGGTCCACAGGAGACCCAATGAGGGACGTCCTGGAGCTGGACGCTTCTCCCCCCGATGGTTGTGATGTCTCCCTCCGTCTCACTCTGTCCTGTGTTCTCTCTCCTCCAGGTGTCGCAGTGATCGACAAGCCGTTATGACGACAGCTGTCCCAGAGCATCAGCAGCCGAGCGACTCAGAGCGACACATCTGAAACTATCTGAAGTGACGCTGTGATAAACTCTGTGGTTAACGTCTGAGTCGCTCTCAGTCCTCGTCTGACACGACCTCGCCGGATGTCGGGGAGTTTGGCGTTTTACCTGAAACCGGATTTTGTTGCTGGACGCCATTTTCATCACATCCCCGAGAGATCTCCACCGTTGCACTAAGAGAGCGGGCGGGTGAGAAGCAGCTTCATCAGCCGACTGAAGGACTCACTCAGACGCTGGAGGTCAGGAAGGAAACCTCGACTGGTGAGAGCAGCTTCAGAAGCTCAAAGGTGTAAATCCTCTGAAGGATGGAATCAAACCTGAAAACTCAAACCACCAGCGGACGGAGACACCACCACCACCACCACCACCACCACCACCACCTCACTGTCTGATCCACTCTGCTTCAGGCGATAAAGGTGCTGCAATAACCAGGACCTGAGCTCATCATGGGAGACATTTATTTTTAAATACGAGACTTGCCACAGTTCTTATGATGTAAACGAGCTCAATGCAACTGGTTCCTCAGCTTGACTTTGAGATGTTCTTTGTGTTTCTGTTTGGATTCCTGTGCCGTCAGCGGCTCCAGCTGTGGAACCAGATGGAATCCAGCTGTTGCCCCGACAGATGTTCTCGACCTAAAGCTGCAAGATGATGTAAAGAATGTTGAAAGCGTGTTATATGCAAATTGATCATGTTTAATATTTTTTTGAGATTGTGTGAGAAACCACTTCTGTGGCGTCGGACGCAGGCCGGTCGATCCCATTCAGCGCAGCGGGACTCGGTCTCTGTCGACTCACTACTGAGGCACTTAACACTTGCACTGACGTCCGCCTGTCTCTGACCGCCTGTCTCTGACCGCCTGTCTCTGACCGCCTGTCTCTGACCGCCTGTCTCTGACCGCCTGGATCTCCGACCTGCTGCCGTCAGATCGCTGACTCGACACTCAGACGCCAACAACTTCACGAGAAATGTGCCAGCGATGAGGTTTTTAATCGCTAATTAACAAACTGAAAGGGTGAACTGTTCCTGTTCACTGTTTGAGAGTGTGTGTCAAAGTGCACTGTAGAAATTCAGCTGTACAATTTTGAATGGAAAAGATGCAGGATTTCAGATTTTTCTATTTATTGTTTTGGTCTCATTGTTTTCGAGAGCATTTATTGATTCATACCTCATCCTGGTGTTGTCTGATGAAGTTCATTCAGAGGACGGTGGTTTATTTTAGATGTAGTTTATCTGGCAGACGGACCGACTGGTGCCATAGCTGAAGAAAAGAGATAGAAGCTTTTTGATGAAACGTTTTTTTTCTTATTTCTGTCTAAAAAAAATCTTCTGCAAATCGCAGAGGAACTCGACCTGCTGCCATTTCAAAAGCCTCCTGACAAAGAAGAATATAAAAACTTTAAAGACTAAACTGTGGTTTCTGTTTGTTTACTTCATTTACACGCTGCGTTACGAGACAAACATTTAGATGAACCTGTTTTTCTATCAGTGGGTTTCATGTCATATGATTTCAGTTCAGTTTGTTTGAGGAACTCTCCACACGAGGATCTGGACGTCACGCTGCTGCCTGACCTGAGATCTGTGTTCTAACATTTGACACAAACATTCACTTCGAGTCAAGCATGACGTCATTATCTTTTGGTGGTTAAAGGTCAAAGGTTAAAGGTCAAGGTAAAAGTGGTCGTACAGAAAATGTGTTCGGTTCAAACATCAGAACTCAAATCTGCCTTCAGGGAATGTTAATAGATTTGATCCGTTGTCACTTGGACTCAAAGATGAATTATTATCATAGATGTCAGGGGCCAAAGGTCCTGGTGACGCTATATAAATACCAAACCAACCATTTACGTCATGAGTTTCAAAAGATAAACTACGTTGAATGAAATTTTACTGGTTGATGGAGTCATACAGCTGCAGGGCGGTCATTCTTGTAACGTCCACTAGAGGGCGACATTAGCTATTTACTGTTTCCGACACAACTGGAGAAAAACGTTAAAACAAAAATAGTAAAACATTTTTAAAGATGTTTTTATACAAAATATTATTTAATGGTTTCTTGTGAAAACAGATAAATTCTCATGAGAAAACAAACAACTAGATTTAATCCACTAAGACAAAAAATGTCCCCATGTAAATAATGTAAGTGAAAATAGTATTTGTGTAAACTTAATGAGCAGTTTTCTTGATAAGTTCATATTAATCACGTTACACCAGCGTATAGTTTTTATTTCTTAACTTAATTGGCAATATAATAAAAATAAATCTGTTTCTAGCTACTTGAGGTGTAAATGTGTTTTTCCTTAGTTTTCTTTTCTATCTCTGAATATTTGAATCTATTTTCAATCCGACCAAACGCAGCGGATGTTCATAGAACGTTAAGAAATGAATCCAATCATCACATTCATGGATTAAAAAATGACTAAAATATTGAGTCTTTCATCAAAACAGTAGTTTAATGTCCTGCTGATAGTCGAGGAGACTTTGGTTGTGTGACAGAAGACGGAGAACGGAAGTGGCAAGCTTTGTCATTTTTTATTTTCATGTGTAAATGTTTGTTACTGATTGTATTTTCTCAAATCCTTTTTTGTTAATGAAGAGATAACAGGGAAAATAAGCATTCACAGAGTATGAAAACATTTACACACGGGACGTACAGTTTATTCATCTGATAAAACACGTGGAGGAGAAGCAGCAGCAGAGTTCAGAGTCAACGACGTCGTGAGTTTAAATAAATTCACTGGAGCTTTCACGAACAGAAGAGGAATTGAAACACTGGGAGAACAAAATCTGTTTCATCTTCAGCTTCGAGTCGGAGAGAAACAAAAGCGCTGATCCTTTCAAAATAAAGGCCTCTATGAACTGAACAGTCCCTCCACAGATTTGTAAGATGGATAATCGACGTCTTCTGTTCCTGTTTTGTCTAAAACAACTGATTTCTTTTCTTCCAGGAGCTGCTGTGACCTGGGACACGTCTTTGACTCCGACCCCCTGCTGGGAACCCCCCGCTGTGTGTGTCTGTGTGTGTGTGTCTGTTTGTGAGAGAGAGAAACAACCGTGCACTGACGTCAGACAGGTGAGAGGAAACAAACTGTACATGGGACAGAGACACATTTACAGTTTACGACGCGTGAACCACACGTGACGTGTTACCACTCTGCTGCAGGCACAATGTAAAACACAGGAGTTTGAACCGTGAGGAACTGAGGGGCCGGGAAAAAGTATCGAAATTTAAAAAACTGAAAAGAGAAACAACGGATTGTTTCCACTTTTTAACATCAGGATAAAAACTACGTGTCCCATTTGTATATTTAGTTTCTTTCAGCGGTGAAGCTGTGTTAAACTCAACTTATGTAAAAACTATTTCAAAAAGTACCTCAGAAACTCACACAGTCGATGCAACTCGTCACGAGTCGATTCTGTAAAACCTCCACACAGTTTTATTATTGCTGCGTCTTCATGGCACAAAAAAACAGAAACAATATATGATATTTAGATTTTTTTCTTTTGCACTATCATGTTCTGGGTTGCCATGCAAGCTGACTACAGTACTGTTTCTAGATCAACATATTTTTACACACACGGACAAAAGGAAGAAGGAACAGAGCAGGTTCATGTTGGATTAGCCACACACACAGTGCCAGACTAACTTCTACAGCTGGTTTTTACAGTTAGTGAGTAGATACAAAAGGATTATTATCATCGGAATCATCACACAACTGTTATGATAGTAATAGTAGTATTCATAGTGATATTAATACAAAAAAAAAAAAAACATTCTCTGGGCATCACAAATATAATTATAACCAAAAGGGGGAGCCAAACACAATGTTTGAAATAATTTAAACATTTCTGACATTCATTCCTTCGGGTGTATTTTTTTTTTATGTACAGGATATATTTATATTTATATAGAAGTAGTGCTTCATTTTTAGAAATACAAATGAAAAAGAAAAAAATAAACACAACAGGGCTGCATTCTGTGAATGCTGTGCAAATAACGTCTTTTTACAAATGACCTCCTTTACCGTGCCGATACACACACCACACCCCCCTCGTTTTGATCAAACACAAACTTTTAGTCTCATTCAAAACTTTCTCCCCCCCCCCCAGTCTGTGGCCGGCTGCAATCGCTCGGACTCTGGCAGGTAAATCTACAACGATACAGTAAGAAAAGCACATGAAGTCTCGTCTTCCAGTTTACCAGCGACTCGGTTCTGACAATAGAACGGTCGCTTCACACTCTCACCAGCTGAAGCCAAAACGTAGCAACTGTTTGGAAATGTCTTCTTCCCACTTTAAAAAAAATCACATTGTGACATCTGGACTCGGATCTTAGACACGACGACGACGCGGCACCAAAGAAGAAGAACAATGACAAACTCTCTCTCCCCCCCTCGCCCGCCCTCATTTGACCTGCCCGCAGGAAATGAAACTTCACTGGAGCTGCAGGTTGGACCGAGGACACGAACACGCCGGCTTTGACTTCTTCTCTGTGTCGTGACATTAATGAATCTATTCAGACCTTCTGCGTTTTGGGGAAACAAATATCAGTTAAACCACAGATGTTTAAAATCAGTGCTCATCAATACGTTAAATCCTTTAAAGCTAAAAATCTCAACCAGGGACCAACCAGACGCTGCTCAGTCACTGCTCCTCCCTCAGGAAGCTGGAAATCACACCTGGTCCCACCTGGAACCAACACGCTTTGGGTTTTTCAGAGAAGCAGCAGCTCCTCGTCTTCATCATCATCATCATCATCATCTTTCTCTGAACAACTTTAACGTCGATAACCAGTGCAGAATCCTCCAGATGATTTCTAAAACCACTATCTCCTAAATCTCCTAATCTCCGTACGACTGTTTCCTGTGAACCTCTCCAGTTTAATTCTGCTTTTTAACATGTAACTTAAAAGTTCAGGCTTCAGATTAAAAGCAGCATTTTCACAAGAGGCTCATGGGAAAGTTGACCTTTTGCCGACCTGCTGAACAACTTCTGACCAAACTGAAACAAAAAGGTAAAAAAAATAAAAAATGCTGAAGAACAAAGAAATGAAAAGGAAGATGGAGAATCACTGGGAGTTAAAACATTTTCCCTTGAAACGCAACAGATTCTTTTTTCATTCAACGTGAACATCGGTGTCTCAAACAAACGTGTGTACATTGGATTTTATAACAAGAACAAACTTGTTTTTTAAACTTAGTGGATAAATGTTAAACCCAGTCAGAAGGTGAAAGATGTTAAAGTTTCACAATAAAACAATCGATGGCTTCGTAGTAGGGAGGCAGGTTTTAAGATTAGGTTTGAAACCCCCCCCCCCCGACGCGACGCTGAAGAGGAACTGACGTCCCAAACGAAAACAGTCGGTGTTGAGTGGAGAGGGTCTGAAAGTCCTGGAGCCGTCTCATAGCATTCCTCCGCCTGAAGGAACAAACGTCGCGGAGAACAAAGAATGACGACACGAAAGTTCCTGAAATTAAAAAAAGTCAGAAGTTTTTTTTGAACTTTTCCTCCGAAGACGAGGAAATCAGAAACGAGTCAAGTGCAAAGTCTCACGTCGAGCTGGTGGGATGACGATGAGGAGACAAACGATGAAGACAGTGTTTTTGAAGTGTTTTGGATGATATGACGTCAGGGGAGGCAGCAGAGATCAGCTGTGGCTGAATGGAGTGATTCCAGGTTGGCCTGGTGGGGGCGCTGCTGCAGTCGTGTCACAGGAAAACAGCTTATACGAGTTTTGAGTTCGTAAACTAAAACCGAGCCGTTTAGACTTTTCTAATCAAAAAGCCAAAAATCACTTCTCATCCGACAGCCTCAGTAACTTTGAGGAGCACAAACTGCTCAGCTGTTAAAATGTATTGTTACTAATTCTAGTTGGGATTTTATTCCACAAAACTCACAGAGATTTGGCAAATTAGAATAAATAGTAGAATATGTGTCTGCTGGTTTGTTTGAAGCAGAAGCTACGGAACAGATTCCCATGAAACCCATGAAAAAGAACTCGTTTGGAGCCGATGTGCCGAAATGAGTGTGAGCTGATTTAAATGTGGATTCTTAAGGGCTTGAGGGCCATAGTTCTAATTTGAAATATTTTACTTATTAAATACTTATATAATATTGAGCATTCAGGAAGAAATTCTCCTCCCTCGTTGTGATACTGATACCAACATCCAGTGTTGGGTTTCAGTCGGAATAAAGCGTCATCAGAAAGTACGACAAACTAAAAACTAAAAACCAAAACTTCACTTTGGTTCCTGAACAGATTCGGTCTAAAGTCCCTAAAATGTGACTGTAAAATATCCTGTTTCCAGAAAATCGTCCGACTGTCGAAGTAAAATCAAAGTGTTTCAGAACTTCCTGTCCGACTCATCACTCGTTTGGTTTCTCTGTGACGTGACTGCAGCACCGAGCAGCGACCACGACCTCGTCCCGTGGTCACTGGAGCGTCTGATGGAACCCTCGTGGGGGTGATGGCGTCTTCCTGGGCGGGTCCTCGCAGCAGTGATGACGGCTGATTTGTGTGTTGATTGATTTTGGCAGCTGCCGAGGAGGGCGGGTCTAGATGGATTTGGAGGAATCCTGTTTGCTGATTAGGACTTCCAGGAGGCGGAGTTTGGCCTTGATCTTCTTGTACGCTCGGTACTCGTCGAGCATCGGCACGCGGTCCTCCTTCTGAACGTTTCTACAGCAGCACAGAGAGAGAGAGGAGGGTTAGTACTGCTCTGTGAGGAGCAGAAGATAGATCTCCATAGAGGAGCAGGATTCTGACACAAGCCGACGATTAAATCTAACAGACATGAGGCATAAGGAAGAGAAATGACCATCAGACATGAATCTCCAGTCTGACTTGTGTCTCTTGAAGCCATATTGGTTAACACTGGTGATCCTCCTGCCTCCTGAACGGCCTCTACCATGAAACAGAAGCTGAGACTGGAATCAACAAATCAGAGCCGTACACATTTGATTTGTGAACTTGGATCCAAGACCGATGAAATGTGTAATCTGGAGCTGATTCATTACTTGGCTGAGCTGATACCAGCTTTTCACCATCTGTGATGACATGTCTGTTGCCAAAGTGCATTGATGTGAAAACTTCTACAAGAGAATAAACAATGCAGAAAAGATTTATTAATGTTTCAATTTTACATTAAACATTTGGACGTACTGAATGTTTGTGATCTTTGAAATGGATTTTAGAGAAGACTTCATCTGTCTTGGCATCAGGGGTAAGAGGTGTGTAGGTGTGTCTGTGTGTGTGTGTCCATGTGTGTGTGTGTGTGTGTGTGTGTGTGTGTCCCTACCACCTACCTTCCATTATGCTGATAGAAATCTTCCTCAAACTCTCTGATGGTCTTCCTCATTTTCTTCTTCTCTGCTCGGGTCTTCCACAGCTGTTCCAGCAGCTCTGGCCTGTGAGAGAAGGAGATGATTCATGAGGCCTGAAACCAACACTTCACTGAACTGCAGCTCAAATCCCAGAGTGGGACGTTCTGGAGCTCAAATGCTTTTAGATCTTTTTTTATTAACAGGAACCAGTTGGTTCTTGACCCATAGATAAAAAGTTGGGGACAGGAAGTGAAGTGTGGTGATGTGACTGATCAGCTGACTGATCAGCTGACTGATCAGCTGACAGCATCGTGTCAGACGAGCTCTAAGTCGTGTGCCAGCAGATAAAACCTGCTTCTTTCCTCTGCCTCATATTTTGGGTTGTATTTTTCACGGCAGACATTTTGACACGTCACAGTGGGAAAGACCCAAAAGTTGCTGATAACAGAAACAATGGATC
Organism: Pleuronectes platessa; assembly: GCF_947347685.1. Lineage (NCBI taxonomy): Eukaryota > Metazoa > Chordata > Actinopteri > Pleuronectiformes > Pleuronectidae > Pleuronectes > Pleuronectes platessa. Next base: position 23,883,159 of record NC_070633.1, read on the forward strand.
TATTCTTTACACCTGTTCTGCTGTGATATGTCAAGATGTCTGCTGTGAGGAAGACGTCTGCACAGCAAAGTTAATCACGACATCTCTTACTCCCACGAGAGGCAGGATGAAGATAATTAACTAAATATAAAAAACAAAACAAAGTGTCCAAACTGTAGCTCAGCAGGAAACTGTGTTGCCTCCGCTGGCTGTCAATCACCTGACACCCACAGGAATCAACATAACAATCACTGTCAGAAACATTCTCTTAAATAGTTGCTGCCATTGAAACTTCACCACATAAAGGTGATGGTTGAAATATTACATCTGGTTGTTTCTGCCTTTAATGGACATTTTAATCAAAGTGACACTGTAGTTATAGAGACAGAGCCTCCCACACAAGCTGTGTAGTGTTTACTTGTCACTAAGAGAATGACGCACAGTGTGTGTGTGAGTTTTTGTTCTTACATGGACGAAGCGTTGGAGCTGGAGAGTCGCAGGTCCAGCGCCAGCCGCCCCGACCCCTCCTCCAGCTTGGCTCTCATTGGACAGTCGCTCTGTTGGTCTGATTGGTCCTGGCTCCTCCCTTGCCTGTCGATCGGGGTCACGAGGTCGACGGCCATGATGACCTCGGAGCCTTGCATCTCGCCACCGCTGCTCTCTCCCTCCTCTTCCTCCTCCTCATCTTCCTCCTCCTCCCTCTCCCTCTCCTCCTCCTTCTCTTCTTCTTCTGCTGCTCCACCACCTCCCTTCTGCTCTTCCTCCTCCTCCTCTTTGATCTCCTCCCAGAAGTGAGCAGTTTCTCCCTCTATGATTGGCTGGAGGGTCTGACTCCGTCTCTTACTGGAAGGGGACACCTGGGCAGGGGAGAGGGTTTGACAGACAGACATTATTGTATTTAATGTAAAGTTATGTCAGAGTCCTGTTTACACACAGACACATTGTGTTAATAGTAATACACGTAACGGTGTGTGTACTTACTGTGATCGGTGTGATGGTGACTCTGGTGAGCATCTGTTTGACGAGGCGGTAGCGATCGTAGAGCGGCTTCACCACCAGACGCTCCTCTCTGGTCACCTGAGACACAAAGAGACGATTAGAAAAAGGTCTGAACGTGTTTTTTGATTTAAATCTGATCTGGGTCTGTGATGTTTGTGGTGTCGGTCAGTTACCGGTCGACCGTGCAGGCCTTCATAGTGCAGCAGGTTCTTCTGCAGGACCGTCTTCTCACAGGACAACTGCTCCTTGGTCATCTTCTACAGAAACACACACACACAAACACACAGTTCATTGTCTAATACTGTTGTAACTTGTATTTCAGCTCACTGACTTTGTATTCCCACACCAGGTGTCTGCTCTGCCCCAGTCCCTGTATGTGCATCACTGTGCTGAGACCAAACTGCTCAACACTTGTGATACTAAAGGGTCATCTCACTTTAAGTGTATCTTTATGTTACAGTAAGAAAGATTTGTTTCTCAAAAAGTTTTGGGATGGATTGAGAAGTCAAACTTAGAAATGCAGTACAAATAATGTCAAAGAGGAAATCTACTGATATGAGCACGACTGAAGTAGCAGATTGATGAGCAACATCTCTATAAGTCGCAGTAGAACCAAAATAAATCTCCAACAGAGTTTTATTCAATCCCCGGTTAAATATCGACTCCTCACCTTGATGTCATCGGGCCATCCGTCCTCCTGCTTCTTCCCTTTGACCCTGCACTGAATCATCTCCAGTGTTTCCTCCCTGGTGGGATGCGAACCTTTAGCGTCCCCTGCTGCATCATGGGTGCCTTGATCCAGTGTCGAGCCGAAGCTCTTTGGCAAGGTGTTGCTCCGAGGACGAGTCAGAGGGCCGAGCTCGCTCTCTGCACGGTGTTTGGCATCTGAGGACGGAGGGACAAAGTCATGAGGAAGGAGGGAAAAAAAGAGGAGGAGATGGAGAGAGTGACGTGGGAGAGAAGGAACCGAGACAAGGAAAGTGGTTACAAAAGAAAAGAATGAATCCTGGAGTCAACTTCTCTGATAGGACGATCAGAAAGGACATGCAGGAGTTTAACAGAGAGCCGTGGTGGAGGAGAAGGCTCATATCAGGAGAAACACAGCATGCTTGAACTGCACACAAACACACACACACACACACACACACCCTGAACAACAACACACACCATCACATCATGTAGAAGACCGAATAAATCACTTCCTGAACATTTCAGCATTGAACAGATTCTGGCAGTAAAATTCTAATGTTCATGGTTACACACTGAGACACAGAGTTTCTGGTTTCAGCAAGTTAAATTTATGACTTTTTAAGACCATAGTAAATAAAACTTAAGATCTATGTCAAATATGACGGATAAGAAGGGCTATAAGAGTTCCAGAATTACTTACACTTCCCCATAATTGAAGATAAGGTGAAGTAGCGTAGTGGAGAAAAACCCTAGAAATGCTGAGTTACCTCTACAACTACAGACACAGACACCTGGAAGCCAGAGTCTTTCCCACAGAAAAGCTGAGTGAGCGGAGAATCCTTTGCAGAGTGCTAATATCTACATCATTTAGAATGTACTACGACACACAGAGATATATCTTTTCCTCAATAAACACCTAATATATTTACTTTTTAAAACCAAGACCCCCTTCGGCAAATGACATTTTCGAGACACACCTCTGTTCAAACATCCCCGTGCCGACATGCTGTTTCAACAGGACACACACCAAAAACAAAGAAGCAAGATGCTGGCACGAAGCCGCCTCACTGTCACTGTCAGTAGTGTATGTGAGGTCTACTTACTGAGGGGTTGGTACTTACTGAGGTGAAACGGTCTAGAGTTCAGGCCTGAGTGGGGGTGGCGTGGGGGGGTGAGTGTGTGATGGGGAGGAGGGCAGATAGAGGAGGAGGAGGAAGGGAAGGAGGAGGGAGCATGGTGGCGTCTGTGTGAATGGAGCAAAGCCTGGTGCCTCAGCGTGCTTCTGGGTAAAAGGTGGTGCTGGCGTCCTGGTTGGCCGATCAGTCAGTCAATCAATCAATCAATCGGTGGTTGGGCGATTGGAGGAGGAGGGAGGAAAGTGGAGAGCGGGTGCTCGCGTTATTGTCGTTTTTTTGCAATTTTGATTTGAGACAGAGAGAGAAATGTTTCGGCCACTTCGTTCTCCGGAGAGAAGAGACGTCCCCTCACAGAGAGGAGGTGGACGAGTGTCATAGGGACTGTTCAGTTCGGTGAAACCATGGGACTGTGACAGGGAAACTGTAGATTCATATTTATCACATTCAGTTTATTTTGGTTCTACCAGGTAACCACAGAGCAGAAACCTGCATGACCACATTTCAAGTTACTGATCTTTTACTATTTTTTGAATCTATAACACAGTGTTTCCCACATTTTCCCCGGACTGAACTCGCCTCAGATCATGAATGTGGGTATACAAGGACGCACCAGCACATTGGAGGGTAGGAGCCACGCATATGAAAGCCACGTCAATGTATGGCACATGCGTGTCTGCTTGTGTTAATCCAGCATACATGCAATGTTGTTACAAAGGTCAAAAGTTAGGAGCGGGGAGGGTCAAGGTGTCCAGCACGGAACAGGATGGCACAAAGACATTCAAACCCAGACTCACACACACGCACGTTTTCACAGGAAGAAAAGCTGAGGTTCTACCTTTAATCTGCCTGCGGATCTTGGTGAGGTCGGTCATCCATTTGAGGACTTTGGGGTTAGCTGCCTTGTCTCCATGAGAGGGCTGTGGAGAGAGGAGGAGCAGAGACAGTTGGTTTTTAGCTGGAATGGTCAAGTTTACACCAAATCTTGAAAAAGCTAAGTGTTATCAAGATTTCAGTCTGTGTAGATTATCTGATGCAGCCAGAAAAGTCCTGAATACAGTAGAGGTGTTTTAAAATATGTAAGATGTTGTGGTAGTTTTATTCAGGCTTTTGGTTATTTAACAAATCATGTTATATCTATTAACCTCCAATCAATGATTCAATTTTTAACTATTTTGGGTCTGATTAGCAGAGGTGTAAAGTAACGAATTACATTTACTCACGTTACTGTAATTGAGTAGTTTTTTTGTCTACTTGTAATTTTTTGAGTATTTTTTTAAATGGATAATTTTACTTTTACTTAAGTAGATTTTGACTGAAGTATTGTACTTCGCTACATTGGAAATTACATCCGTTACTGAGTTAAAAAAAAACATAGTTCAAGGCGCAAGGCAATTCTCACTGCAGTGGTAGATGCTGCATAGAGTGGATGAGGTCCCCTCACGTGCAAGTTCAACATATGAAAACTGATCGTAAAGTTCACTGTTCGCGAAAATTTGTGCGACATGCACAACACTGCACAGGGAGCCACTGCAGAGCGGCTGAAGAGCCTCGGGTTCCGACCCCTGGCTCCGGCGAAAGAGCGATTTGTTTACTGCTCCGCCGTTAAAGAGATGCGGACATCAAAACATTAGTTCGGCTATAATATTAGTTCCGCCTCGCATTTTCCAATCCCGGTTGCGCGCACCACCTGTTATGGGCGCACCAGACAGTTTGAGAATCACTGCGCTACACAGGGCCGGCCCTAACACATTTGGCGCTCTATACAAGCTTCACTCCTGGCTTGTTGTTTGGACATGTTAAATGTTTGACATGTTTAATGTCATTGCACTTATATTTGTAAAGATTCTCCTTTAATTAATTGGATTTATGACCCCTTGTCCTTTTTTGCACTGTATAGGAGCGGCCCCCATCAAGTTGTTGGAAGTAACTAAGTAACTTTTACTTAAAGTACATTTTAAATGAGCTACTTTTTACTTGAGTAGATTTTTAGATAGGTACTTTTACTTGTACTTCAGTAAAATTTCATTAAAGTAAAGGTACTTTTACTTGAGTACAATATTTCAGTACTTTTTACACCTCTGCTGATTAGTACTTAAACATGCAACACATAATTTCGGCCTCTAGGGGTCTCTCAATCAAAACAATAACCTAGACCTAGTTGGATGATGTAGTGAAGCAGCATGGCATCATGGAAGTTGTTGTCTTCACCACTTACGCCAATGAAAAACTACCCGATGCGAGTCAGGTGCAGATTGTGTTCATAGCAAAGACGGGTGAAGTCCCAGGTAGAGCGGATATGATGGTGGAGACCACAATGAAATGTTCTGTTACCTTGAATAAAGTTTGAGATTTCTCTGAGTCTGATTCCAAACTTATAATTTTACCTTGTAGTTCCTCTCTTTCTCAAACTGCTCGTCAAACTGCTTAATTTTCTTCTTCAGGTGTTGTAGCTTCTTGGTGAGTTGGTGGGTGACTGAATCTCCTCCTCCTCTCATCGCCTCTTTGGAGCCAAATGATGCTCGACGGGGTCTGAGAGACGACACACAGGTATGATTAAACCCAAAATCTTACATCAAAACTCTGACTTCCACCAAAGAATGTAACAGAAACAGAATCTCAAAGCGCTGCTGGAGGTTCAGTGCCTCATTCTACCTCTGTGCTTTGGTGGGCGAGGTGGCGTCTGGGTCTTGCTGGTGGAAGCGCTGGGCACTGTGCGCTCCGAAGTCGAGAAAGCGGCGAGCAAGAAGGTGAGGGTGTGAGCGGGAAGAGGAAGGGGAGGTGTCCTGCCCCACCTCCCCCTCCTCCTCGTCCTCGCCGTCCTCCTCCAGGGGCAGTAGGGGGAGAGGAACCATGCGACCAGCCAGCGGGGAGAGCTGTGCTTCTCCGCTCTCGCTCTCATCCTGCCAGGATTTGTAAGCCGGGATGGGGTCTGGAGAGACGAGGACAGAAATAGCGGGAGGTCAGAGAAAGTGTACGAAGCTCCGCGAAGAAGGGAGAGAAAAGGGTAATTAAATCCCTGGCTGAGTGTTGTATGTAAAGTAGGCGGTGTACACATCAGCAAGAGCAGCCTGGGAGGGAGCATCGGACATGAGACATTCAACCACATTAATTCTCTTCTTTAGCAACCGGGCTGAGTCACTCACTTATTTCAGAGCTATGTTAACGAGCGGAGTGGAGGAGACAGAGAGAGGAAGATGGGTTAGAGAGACAACGAGACAGGGGTGAGGCCCAGAGAGGAGGAAGGTAACATGTTTTCAGATTGATCAATCTGCACAGTGGCCCTGCAGCAGGAGGGGACTTCAACCAGTAGGTTAGTAAAACCTGCTGTCTGATCAAATCTGAAGGAAGGAAGAGTGGTTTACATGCAGGGATTTATTTATCATCAATATCTCACAAGTTAGTTTAAAAGTGTGAGGATATATTGACACACGGTCCAAACCAGTAAGCAACCATTGTTAAAACAAATAGAAAGAATGTTGGGAGGGATTGGGAGACTGCTGGGTGCTTGGGTAGACGTGAAACTACTCACCATGGCCTTCTTTTTGAAGATGCATACATGAGAAATCTATGGGAGGGAGATGGATATGGGAGGGGGGTGATGCTGTTGGAAGGAAGACAAAAAGGTGGAAGAGGGGAGGAAGAAGAAGACGAAGAAAGAGGAGGAGAGAGATAGATAGAGAGAGAGAGATAGAGAGAGAGGGGCAGCAGAGAAGAAGAGGAGTGTTGAGGTCAATCATTCCTGACAACTTCACTCACCGACTTGCATTCAGTACGCGCATGTGTGTTTGTGTGTGTGTGTGTCTGTGTGTGCGCGCGTGTGTGTGTGTGTGTGTGTGTGTGTGTGTGTGTGTGTGTGTGTGTGTGTGTGTGTGTGTGTGTGTGTGTGTGTGTGGTTTAAATGCAAACAAATTAGGTCAATTTCTTCAGTCACACGAGAGATTCGACCGAGTGACAGAGAAGTGAAGGAGAATAACAGCTCATGTTTTCTTGCTATTCAGCAAAACTAACCTGATAAATTAATTTTGGGTAAAAAAGTCGAATATTTAATCTATTATTAGACACATGATCAATTTGAAGGTGTATTTTTACCATGTTCAGAAGAATAATTCTAGATAGTTAGATAAACAAACAAAAGCTACATGCAGCTTTAACACATTGACTTGTATAGATGGATAGATAAATATCTTAGTTTGTATTTTATATCTGTTTTTTGGTATGAATACAGAGTGTGCTGGTCTTGCAGAGACGATGATATTCCTACCTTCCCATTGGTTGTCAGGAAAGAGTTGGAGGTGGGGCTTGAGGCCAGAGTTGGGTTGGCATGGCGACAGGTGGTTCCTGTTGGTCTCGCTGGTGTTGGCGTTCTGATCACAGCGGCAGGAGCTCGGGTCCTGCTGGGAAAGAGAGAGACCATTAGGGGATTACAGAAACAAAATCAAAGATGGAAGGAAGAAAATAGACACAATTAATTGAAGATAATAAGAGTGTGGATGGAGGAAAGAAAGAAAGAAAATCAAACAGAAGAGAAGAAGGAAAAATGGAAGAAGGTTCAGTCGGTAGAGAGATGAGGCACCAAAATGTGTCCACAGATTAAAGACATACACTGATGAAAATGGAAACTTACACAGGTTACAGTGTCAGTCTGGTCCATGGAGTCACAGGGTTGATTGTCCTGCCTGACATCACAGACAAAAAACGATAATGTTATAATGTGGCAGGCACACACTTACTACTACTGTACTACAACTATAAACCGACAAACAGTCATAATGAGATTTGTATAAACAAAAATTTGCATCGTCACTACCCGCCCAACCTTCCACCTCAAGTAACCAACCCCCCCTGTGGGAATAGTGGAACAATGTGTGATGTGTCTGCACGACCATGCAGGACGAGCTAATGTGCCACATGTGAGAGAGATAAGTAAATTAAGAACGCAGCATAAAATGTGCTCCGGCTGAGGAAGCATGTCCAAGTGATTAATAAACGTGACGTGTCAAGTGATCAGTGCAAGGAAGTCATCTCTCCACATCACTACATACAACCCACATCTACAGTAGATACCACACCATATGTTCCTTGAGGTTTTAAACTAATAGCTACTTATATATAGAGTCTAATCAGCGCTCACCTGGCATTGTTGATGTTGTTCTCAGCATCTATGACAGCGTCTGCCTCCATGTCCATTCTCAAGCTCTTCACCGGGGAAGTGTCAGAGTCCAGTGAATCCTGAGAGAAATCAACAGCTAGAATTTAAACTTCTAACCTTTTCATTTTCAAGGACAACAAAGCAAACAAGAAGCAGGGCAAGAATAGAAACTGTTAAATTAGGGGTCTAACATAAAGAGGCACATCATCATTGTGTGTGTATTGTTTCTCTTCCTCATCATTAGTGGACTGGTCTAATAGTTGTTATGTCAATTAATAAGGGAAGCAGCTTTTCCTTATCAATATCAAGTGTGTCTGGTAGTGCACATCAATTTAATTTTTATCATGTTTTTACATGTGTTTTCATAATTGTTTTTATTGTGTTTTTATTTTGTTTATTGAGTATGAAATACGCTACATAAATAAAGCTGCCTTAGATTCTCTAGTAAACCAACACCTTAGTCTCTGAATATTATATCCTGCTATGGAGTTTCAACAATCTTAGATCACAAGAAGATGAGTGTGTGGAGTTGATGATTTTAATTATATTTATAACTCTAATGTTTAAACCTCTGTTCCTCCTTGGGAATCATTAAGATACAGAAGGTGGAAGTCTTGGCCTTCTGACTGTACATTGGCTAGAGCAAAACAGGGTGTATCCGTGTTTTCATTGAAGATCTGCATCTGTTTGAAACAGGCCAACAGGCAGCGCGCTTCCCCAGGAGAGTCCGTGCTATTGCAGCCAATCAGTGAAGAACAAAGATGGACTGTTCTGATAATATCAAACATTCAGCCTTGGAATTAACCAACACACAGAGACAGGAAGGAGGTCAGTTATGGGAAATAGGCTGCCAGCCCAAACAGCGCTGCTGGGTCTGAGCTCTGCTGTTTTCTTTTTAGAGATATCTGATACATGTGGAGTAAACTCTCCAATGTTTTCATTTTCAATCTCTGTTCACAGGGGAGAAAGTTACGCTTTTACCATAGTTTAATTAACACGAATATAGAGTATCTGGTGATTCTGTGCTGTTTCTGCTTGTGTGTTTGTATATTCATGTCTCATAGGATGAAAACTAAAACCACGGGCATCGCAAGAAAGAAGAGAAAATATCCTTAACAACAATTCTGAGAGAACTCTGCATGGCCCTTGCATGGCCCTTGCATGGCTTTGCATAGGAGACTGGAATGAGACCATGGTCAGAAACCCCCCTAATGACGCCACATGCCACCAACCTTTTTCAGTTATTAGAATGTCTATCCATATTCTCATATCAGGTGTTTCTTTTGCGGGGCTCTACTCCAAAAGTCCATTTTACCTGGGGTCCTTTAAGTCTCTTAAAAACACTACCTGGCTTAAACCCCTGCACATGCTGATATATGTGAGGTATAAATACTGTATATGTATATGTGTGTGTGTTTGCGTGCCCCCCACAAACCTGTGTGTCCGTCTGGCTTGGTTGCATGTGTTGCTCGCGATCTTTGAGTGGGGTTTCCCCTTTGGTGTCACAGGGAGTGTCCTCGGGGTCCGTTTGTTGCTCCTCATCTCCATGGCAGCCCTCGATTGAAGGCTCACTGGGACTCATCCTGAAAAATAAAATTCTGAAAGTTAATGAAAGGACCCCAATGTTAAATACCAGCTAATAACGTAAACACACAATATGTGAATTTTGGGAGCCCTGAGTATTTCAATACCGAACTACAATAAAAGAAGTAGCATGGGATTATGGGAGTTGTTCTCTTCACTGTTACGTTGTCACTTCAGTTAGCTTCTCACTGTTAGGGTTCTTTTGGTGGTAGTTGTTAAGTAAATATTTTTACCAGGAGCCCGAGGTGCCACTAACGTTTACTCAACTTTACTCTAATATTTGTAGACATTTGCTCTGCAGGCTGGGATGAAGCTGCCTATTTTAGCAAGCAGTGTAAAACCTTTATGGTGTCACGTCTCCTTGAGGCTGGAAACTCCTCAAGTTCTTGTTTTGTCTTGGAGGTGACGGTCACCGAACAGCTGCTCCCCTCCACACATGAAGTTTGCTTATCAACATCCCTGCTGACAACATGTTTACTGGTAACTCGAGCTCTCTGGTTGGCTCTGAGCCTTTGTCCACAATGTTCACCATGTCAAATATTTTTCTTTAAAGTCATGTGATGCCTCTTTCAGCCCCTGAGGAATGTGTGTAGCATGTTTCTGTCACATGCTGCAATCAGAAGTCTTGCTAAAGGTGTTTAAGAAGTGTGCCAGTAACTGCTTGATTCAAGCGCTTATACTTATACTTGTGTTTTTTATGCATGTGTGTGTCTATATTGTTTTGTGTATTTGTGTGTGTGCACTCTCACCCCTGGCTGTCATAGTTGCTGAGGCTGTGGTCGATGGAGGTTTTCAGGTCAAAGAAATGCTGCTCCACTGCAGCTCTGATGGTTCGCTGAATTATCCTGGGAATACACACAAAATGATTCATTCATTGATTTTCTAAGAATAGTAGGGGTACTTCATTTTTTCTGTGTTTGGTATGTGAATCTGCATTATGTTTTTATCACATACATTATACATATTAAGGAACAAAGTAAACTAAACAAAAACTGATAAAACTACCCAAAGCTGATCAGAAAAAAGTATCACACTTTAGTTTGAATCACTAAAATTCAATAATGATGTACTAAGCTCTCCATTAAGCCCAGCTGCTGAACCTTTCACACGTTAAATGATGTGCTCAGTTATATTGAATTCAATGAACTCTGTGGATTTCTCACTCATTAACACCTCTTCTCTTTATTTAAATTGGCCTTGATGCCAGTATACGGTATATAGTCACTTACAGGGTTATAGGATTATACATAGGAAGCACTGGAGCTGGAACATAACTGTGTTTGTGTTTCACAACAATGTCCATGTAAGGCAAAAATTCATAAAAAAGCTGAAGGTGCTGGGCTCAGGTCAAATAAATGTGTGTGGGTTTCGGATATTTCAGACAAACATAAATTTCCCTGGACCACATGCCCACTTTCACAAGCAGCAGAAGCAGCAGCATCTCTGCCTCTCGCTGCAAGAGGCTCCACTAACAAAAAACATCCAACACCCACTAATACAGCCACGTACTTATACACAAAACACACACAACACCCACAGAAGCATCTTGTGTTATTGTGGCTATCGTCTGTGAGGAAAAATTCTAAACTAAGATTATCTACTGAGTGTGAAGAGTTCATAGTTATGATATTATGTCAAAGATGTGTTGTGGGGCATAGAAATCTGCTGATGTTAGCATTTTGCAAATAATTGTGTAAACAATATTTCTATTATTATCTCATTTGTTCTGGATTCTGTTTCTTCTCTAGTTTTAGTCTTACCATTGCGCTGCTACTTTTTGTGCTGTTGTGCCAAGTTGAACTTCCCCCCCACGAGGAATCAATAAAGTTACATCTTATCTTATCTTAGTTCAACATGAGGAGTCACTGAGAGGAGGTTATAACATTTTCTCGACCTCTCCTATCTCACTCTCTACTCCTGCCACCACTACTTCATCCATGTGTCTCTGACTGGTCAGACTGGGTGTAAAGTTGAAGTAAGTTTAACCAGTATATAAGAAAATGCCTGATACATTATCCTATTGAGAAGTAAAACTGCATGGAAAACAATATTCCTCAATCAATACAGGTTTGGCTATTTTTTTAAACTTGATTGTGAGTGACCAGTGAGCCCAGTCCTACAAAATGGGACCTCCAGTCCACCATCCACTGATTTGTCCTCGGGCACCTGATGCTCAGTCCAACTACAGCCCAGGGGAAGCCCTTCTTTATTTCTCACAATAAAGCCGGACACCCAAGCTTTAAGGTTATATGCTGCCCCTTGTTTGTTTGGAGTATTAATTTGCCAGGAACCCAATCCTTTCAGGTGGCCTCTTTAACAGACTGAAGGCTCAAAGTCATGTGATGGCTGAGTTCATATCCCCGGGGCTGTGAAAGCACCAAGCCATGTAACAAGCTTTAGTTTAGCTTCATTATGAAAACAAAAGGTCAGCTTTCCTCCTTATTACTTCCTCTTAAGCTCTTACTTTTCTATCAACACCTCGCAGCACTGCCTGCACTTCCCTCTTCATTGCTGTTGTTTTATCTGCCTCTTGAGTCCTTTACTCCCTCTTCACACGTCTATTAACCCTAGACTCTCTTTTACCCCTCTATTATAGTTATTTTTTTCTAGTCCGAATAAAAATCACAGGTTATTACAACTTGTTTTCCGATTTATATTCCACTCAGTCACAGAAATATTACTTGCCCGATTTCTCAGCTAGTATTTGAGAGGTGTCCATAAAGAAGTGCCTATGTATGTTATCCTGAGTAGATAAAATGACTTTGTGCATGTGTACTTACTCAGCAGAGTCAGTAGGCAGGATGGATATATGGGAGAGGTGGGAGCTGTAGAGAAAGAAATAAAGAGAGAGAGAGAGGGGGGGGGGGGGGGATAAGGACAACATGGTTAGAACATCATGTTCTCCACAACTCTCCTCCCATATTCACACAAAATGACCTTGGAGGGCGTTGGGCAGCAAGAGCCAGAACGGAAGGAGAATGAAAATAATGATGTTCACCAGGAAGGCTTGTGTGTACGTTGGAGACAACTCGTAGATCAAGTGTTGTAGAGATGAAACGGACAAGGAGACACAGACAAACACACACACGCACGCACACACGCACACACAAAGTTTGTCAGTGGCGCCACTCTGGGTGGGCAGATTGTTATTTAGGCTACAGGGCTCTGTAAACCCTGCTGATCAGATAGAAGCGTGTGTATCGGGACACATTTGACATGACATAAGCAAGGAAGTGTGTTCCTGTACTTATATCTTTGTGAGGACCATTTTATGCGTAGACCTGTCAGAGTGAAGATGTTTTGACTTGTCCTAACTTTCTCACTGCGCTGTCTGAGGGTTTAAGACTTGAATTAGGTTTAGGGTTAGAATTAGGTTAGGGTTAAGCTTTTAGTTTGGTAAGGGGCTAGGGATATCTATTATGTCAACGAGTGTCCTTACTAAGATAGAGCTACGTGTGTGTGTTTGTGTGTGTGTTTGTGAAAGGAGGAAGTCGAGATGTGCCCGTTGATTCAGCAGCACAACCGCTGGCCTGCACACTCAGTGACGGTGACAGCGGCACGCCAGGAATCTAGATTTATATAACACCCCTACACACACACACGCACACAAACACAAGGTCATTGGAATCTCATATATGCTGTGTGAGGGTGTGTGTATGTATGTGCGTGTGTGAGACTCAGCGGTCAAATTGATCTAATCTGAAAAACAACTGAGGTTATGCAAGCTTTGTGTGTGTGTGTGTGTGTGTGTGTGTGTTTGTGTGTATGTATGTATGTATGTATGTATGTATGTGTGTTTGCTCTTTAACACAACCACACACACATTGGCTCCTAATGCTGCAGAAAGTCTTCAGGTCGATCAATACAGAGTGAATTATTAACGACAGAAAGGAATAGATATTGCCCTTCATCTGTATTCTTCTTTATCTATCCTTTATTCATATTCCCTCTCTTGTTTCTTTCTATAATTGCCATCATCATTCAACTGCTCTTCAGCTCTTTTTGGTTACTTCACACCTATCTGTTCTCCTTTATCTCTCCATTAAGATCCCTTCCTTCCATTATGATTAGTCTGAATTTGATTCGTTTTCCTTCCTCTTATTCCACCCCATCACAATTTGTACAGAAATATATTCGTATTATCTCTACTTCGTTATCTCTTTCTCCAGCTCTCCCTTCTCTATCTTATCTTTCATTTTTCTTTCCTCTTTTATCTCCTCTTGTCCTCCCTCGCTTGTTACTGACTTCGAATGTAAGAAGCATCTCACTCAGATGCTGTTATTGCTTGATCATCCGTGTGTGTGTGTGTGTGTGTGTGTGAGAGAGAGAGAGAGAGAGAGAAAAAAGGGTTTGTTGTATTGTAGTTTTTCTTCGGTTGTCATTCCCTCTCCAGTCAAATAAATTGGAGAATGTTGAAATAGCATCTACAGTATTTCATTTCTTCCTCTCCAGCATCTCACATCTTTGAACCAGTGATTATTCAGACTGCATTAACATTGGACTCTTTGTCATTCAAGCTCCTCGTCGGTTTTCTTTTCATGTTAGTCAACATTAAACAGTAACACAACCCACAGGCTCCCAACAGCAAAGGCTGTCTCCTCAAAGGCCCAGATAACGTCTGACGGCAGGATAACCTGCTGAGTTGTACAATGAGGGACCACTCTCTGTGGCTGTAATATTAACAATAGACCCTTGATAGGACCCTCAAGGAAGTTACATAATCTGCATGGGCCTTAAGCAGCGACAATAATATCTGATCTTACACCACTGAGCCCCCAAGGACTTGAACTAAAACCACTGTTGGGCCCTTTGGGTTGTTCTTGCCCTCTTCCAGCTCTCTAAGTAGCCATGATAGCATCTCTATCAGTGTCAGTAAAGACCTTAAGGACCACAGAGGACATGCTCTATCGAGTCCGTTAGGGTACTGTGTTTCTTCCCTGATAGGGAAACTACGAAGGGCAAATGAGATCATGGAAAATTCTGGGTCCCTGGTGTAGACAGTGGTTTTGAAGAGGGTTTTATAATCTCTCAGGATGGAATGTTTCGAGCAGGGGAGCAGACGTACCAGCCTCATGCTTTACGGCATCATGACCGGGGGAGAACAGCGTGTCTTACTCAGCACTTTCGGTTCAGGACAAACAACACATCAGTATCCAAATATTTACTGTTATAAGAACACTGCTTCTTCATAACAAAACTGTGTAAAAAATATATCATAAGATTAACAATGAAGTTTGTTTTCAATCAAAATCCATGTTGGATACATATGTAGCCAATACATTCCACTTTACTTATCAACAAAACAGTGTGTTCTGAACATTAATTAAAAAACATTTTAACCTTTAAAGCTGCCCCATCTTTAAGTGAGACCAAAGTAGACTGCTACTTAAGTTTTTTTAAATGTCACACAGCTGCGGACGGTTGGTCAAGGTTGTATTTAGCAAGTGATGACTGATAACTGACCCCACAGACTAATACAGCTGCCCACTGCATTGATAAGAGATTTAACACATAAATCATTATTAGTTTGCTATTAACATCACCTGACGAGTAACACATTTATGATTTAAATTTGATGAATAAAAGACATTTATAAAAAATAATGTAATAAAAAACATCAATAAACGTCACTCAATGATCTGTGCTTGTCTCATTTTAGGGCCAATTAAGTTCGGTTTCCCTCTTTACAAATCTGTTTGTGTAGCATGATTTCATCTCAATGATCCTGTTTTGAAAACTCTTTGTAGCTCTATGAATTCCAAAATATGAGGATTTTATACAATAGAACCTTACAATGCTTGTACAAGGTCATGAACCTTGTTATAATAGGTTAAGAATTGTGTTTGCACTGTGTGATATATGCAGTTGTCAATTAATTAGGCAACTAGCTATAACTAATACAGTCTTGTATAACAGTCCCCCAGTAAATGTGATCTCTAGAGATGTTAAGATGTCGGTAGGAGACAAGCCAGTGGAGGCAGTGTGTTACTCATTTAGCAGTGGGCTTTTTCAGCAGGATAATTCACCCTGTCACTAAGCAAAATGATCACGCATAGCTGGACAGAGAGGTGAAGGTCTAGCTTGTGCCTCTAAATACGTCAGATCTTTATTCAATCAACAACGATGGTGTTGCTGTCCGTCTGTAGATTACAAATACAGGCCAGGAGTACCAGCTACAAACAGCCAAGAGTATATATACTGCAGAGCTGAGACGCGTCTGTGACCGAATCACAAAACAAATAAACAACATCTGAGCGTGACTGTTTGTTTTTGTCTGCTGCAACAAAATCTATAGAGTGTGTGTGTGTGTGTGTGTGTGTGTGTGTGTGAAAAAAAGATAGGTGAGTTTGAGGTTGGTGATTCTGCAGAGGTGCTGTTGTCAGCAAACCTGCCTCTGCTGTGTTCTGCCTGGGAGGTAAAGAACACTGCAGTCTACACAGCACACACAAAGACCCCAGTCTGATAAACATATGTATATATATATTTTTATAAAAATATATATATTATATATAACTATGTACGACACACAGTCTGCTTCTGTAAATCCCTCGTTCCCTCAGACACACACTACAAAACAGACAAACCCATCGCAATTCATACAAACACTAACACAAGCACACAGAAAAAAATAACATTCATCATTTTGCACGTCACAAATAGCTCTTCTCTGAATCAGTAAACGTTTATAGAAAAGTCCTTCATCCTTCATGCGAGGGCTGAGAAACTCTCACAGACTCTTACGACACGTTTACACTCAAACAAACTGGAACATGGGGCTTTGACCGACATTTAAGATGTGTGTTTAGTTTTCTGCCTGGATACTTGCTCACTGGTTTGTTTACATCAGCTGCTTTGGACTCGGGACTTTAAATGGCTAACACAGTGTTGTTTCATCTGTTTTCTCTTAATTGTCCTGCAGACATTTGGCCTTCTGAGATTAATGATCTCTTTTGTTTAAGTGACTCAACAAATCTTATGCAACCCCACCTCCACCCCCCCATTTTGATTCAAAGGGAGAAGAAACACGACTGCTGCCAGCTTGTACTAAAACTGTTTATATTTGTCAGCACAGTTTGAGTATGTGTGTGACTTTACGAGTTATATAAATAAACAGTGTGTGTTTCTGGAGTCACGTTAAAGTTCCCGTCACAGCGGTGAACGATTTTCACAACCCGTTACACACAAAAAGTTCAAAATAGGGTGCAACCAAAGATTATTATAATAAACAATGAGTGAATCACTATTTTGAATAATTCATTAAAATGTTTAGTCAATAAAATGTCCTTCACAACTTAGAAAAGACAGAAGAGCTCATCATAATTTCCCCATAAAGTGGCATTTGAAATGTCTTGTTTTGACAAAGAATCCAAAACCCAAATGTAGTAAAGTCTCTCTCCTGTGACACTTAACTTTCAGCAAATCCTCACGTTTGAGTAACTGGAACCGCAAACGCGTCTGTGTTGTGTATATATAATATATAAACTCAAGGGACGCCCCGAGACCACATACATACTCTGTCAAGGCTAACGTCACGTTAGTATCTCTTTAGACAGATCTTCTACACAAAATCATTACATCTGACATCGTTATGCCTTGAAAAGGGCAAATAAACTTTCTGTAAGACAACCAATCAATCGTTTTGCCAATTGTTGCAGCACTGCTCCATATTCATGCAACAGAAAGAGAAGGGAAATTATCCATAGTTTTTTAATTGATTTCAAAGAACTTTCCAATTGTTTCCCATTTAATTTAATTCATTTTCTTCAATTATGAAGGCACCTATGTCAGTTATAATAAAGTCATGGATTTGCTTAACAAAGCTCTAACATGACAAAAAGATTTGTTACTAGGACAACTGCCTTCTTTGTCCCCTTTGTGCAATACAATGCTGACACATTCTCAGCCCCCTCTTCTTATATATCCCTATATATGCTAAGGCTGAATAACACATCAGCTGTTAAGTAATTCCCCTTTTTCTTCATCTTCACCGGTTCCATTTCTATTCTTGTGAAAGACAAAAGGTCTTTCTTCTCTTTGATCTCTCCCTGGTAGCAATGCAATGAGCAAGAAACAAAACCAATCTTCGCTTCCCTCTATTTTTCCATTCACCATAAAGAAGCAGAAGGCTTCAAATCTCTCGATTCCAGATACATTCCCTCATTCACAAATATATCTATTCTTCTAGCTTTCCTCTGCCTCTCCACATTCTCCAATTCGTTGCAGATTCAGAGTTTTTGTTCAATTCTCACACTATTGCCAATTTCTATCTTTCAAACAGAGATTTTTCCTCCAACCATTCATTCACCCATCCAATAATTCATTCCAGTCAGACCACATGAGTTACGTAACTCTGGTGTTTACCTCTTCAGCCGAATGTCACAGGCCATTCTCATCTTTCGAGCGGTCTTTTCTCTCACTCTGATTTGTTCTTTTTCCTTTGTTTGTTTGCTTTTTTACGCCAGGATGGATCCGACCCGTCAGTGAGTCAGGGTTGAGGTCTGTCTCTTCCTATTTTCACAGTGGCATCAACAAGCCAAGACGCAGGTTCCTGAAGTCCAGTCTGATGTTATTTCCCAGCAGGGACGTTAGAGGGACTTAACTAGCTCTGTTTTCCTCTGAGTCCCTCCTCTGTGCAGATTTAGTCTCTCTCCGTATCTGTCGGGGTCTGCAGGTCTGCCTTGCATCCAGTGTGTAGGTTATCCCAGTTGAGCACCTTGAGGAGTCAGCTTCAGCAGGTCAAAGCAGCAGAGCCAGGGAATCGCCTCGGGGCATTCTGTGGGCTTGAGTGTGTGTGTGTGCGTGCGTGCCTGTCAGTGTGTGCATGTGTGTGAGTAAGGTTGTCTCACTGTGCACTGTGTAAAAGTGCTGCAGTAAACATCCAGAGCGCTGCTCAAATACACGAGCTCCTGATGCAACCAGGCAACAAGCCCAGGGGGACCAATGGGAAGGGAGGGGCTGAAATTGAGAGCCAATCAGAAAGAGGGAACGGATTCTGTGGGCCAATCATTAAGCAGAAAGTGGGAGGTCTGTCATTTTTCTGGTCCGCTCAGTGTTGACCATAAACTCAGCAATTATTACAGCCAACCCAGTGGTCTGTGACACACACACACACACACCAACACACACACAAAAGATGCACCTAAGCACCACAACACACACTTATATATCAAGCTCAGAAACCTTTTGTAATGGCTCCCTATCAATCACATTCAGATATTTAATGCATTATTAAGCACAAAGGCAAAGCGATGAGAGAAGGGGTGACAGTGGTGAGTCTATGAACTGATCATTGAGTGAGGGAACAGGGTATATGACGGTGGTAAATATATAAAAACAAACAAAAATAAAAACCCAAAAATTGTGCACTGCTATGTAGTTTGTTGATAGTTATGTTAAAACATTTTGGGTTCTGTTTCAAATGAGAGGATTAGTTAACCGATTACTGAAATATCAATAAATCGGTTGTTTAATCGAAACTGACCAAAATTTTCACAATTGATTCCTTGTTTAACTAAATTACCAACCAAAAGCTGAACATTCTTCTTGTTCCAGTGAATTTTATGTTTTAATTTAATTAATTAACAGATTTGTAAAAGACTGGTTTAAATATCATTGAAGGATTAAATTTGAAGACATAACTTTGGCCTCTGGGATCTAGTAAGAATTATACCTTTATTATTTCGACCTTTTCTTTATTAAAATTCAGAAGTGATTTAATGTACCTTGTGAACTGATATTAAACAGTGGTCAACGACTGACTGGACACATGAGGTTTGGACCTGATTGTGGTAAAATAAGAACAAAAGTACAATTGAGGGAAATTTATATAAACTTTTCTTGAAAGTGACCGATTAGTTAAATAACTCATTAATCCATGACTTCCTAAAACAGTTGAATTTTAAACTGTATTACGTTTTCTGTCTGGGACACACTCCACTGAACTGACATTCCACCAATTCCTCAAGAGAATAGAGTTGTGTAAATGTTGTGCAACTTTGGTCACAATTAATTAGGACTGCTGAGGCCACAGTTTTGAATTAATTTTACATCTGTGGTATTTTAAGGGGATTTATTTAAATTTGTATCTTGATTAACACAAATTAACTACAGCGGCAAGGTGTCAAAATAAAAAGGCTTCAGCAGCAGCAGCTGCAGGAGCATTGTGATAAAATAATCATAGTAAATACTTTTCTGTGATTATTTGAGAACGCGAGTCCTTATTAGAAAGCCACACTGGACAGCTGTTCCAGAACTGAGAGTGAGAACTATAAGCACATGGAGAATGGTGTTATCTAGGTCAGCTGCTATATCATATTACACCTTGTGCCAAGTGCTTGCGGCAGGACCTCGACACAATCGGGCAGCGAGGGGTGAGGGCTGGAGGGAAGCACAACGCTAAGTAGGACAAACTGAGGGGAAGAGAGAGCGAGAGGAGTTCTACTAAAACATTAACTACTGAGGACTCCCACGGTTACAGAGATGTATTTATCAATTATGATTGCATGAATGATTTTTTGGGCCATCCGATGATATGCATATCTCTCTTGAGATGTGTTGTATCATGTTAAATGGCCTGTTGATATGCAGTTCATTCTATGGTAATGTACAGTGCAGACGTAGTTCTGTGCCGCTGCAATCAAAGCAAGGCTGTTATCAAACCTCCCCATGGTGCATTCAAGGACAGCTGTCAAATGAAAATCACTGTCACGTAAAAATCAATCTCATTACATTTTAAAACACAGCTCCAGGCTTTTACACTTTTATTAAACTTTGCTTTTTTTCATTACTTATTGCTCTGATTATGTATGTTGATGAATCACTTCCTGTGTGCATAGACATATTTTAATTATAGAAAAGAATGGGGAATATTGAGTGCTACTTCACCATGGAGCTTTTTGTGAAGTAGAAAACTGTTTGTGGGAAAATCATGTTTCCTGTGGTGTCAGTGCTAGAATAAGAAACCGTTAGTGATACATTCGCGAACTGGGTCAAAACACTAAAAGGTGAACAGCTGATACTCCTGTACTGACCTATATACTGTATTTATGTCTATGTTTTTGTCATTTTAGATTAAACATACTCATGTGATGGATGAGCACAATATGTTACAGGGCACCACTCAGCTGCACCTGAACTACAACACCAAAGGGAAACCAAGAGGAGAACCGGGTAAGCAGATTCTTGGGGTCGACTAGATACATGCGCTCACAAAACTTCCAGGTGTGTAGATTGAAGATAAGTGTGATCTGAACCAACAAACCCACATAGTCATGCAGTGATGACAACAGAGTGCTCATGTGTCTGAACAACAATATAATGTGTGTTGCAGCTGATATGATCCCATCGCAGGAAGGTCTCTATTTTAAACACCCTTCTTTTTTTAAGTTTATGTAAAGATGTCTGCAGTGTGGCCAAAGTTTGTTCATTGTTTTGCTGCACTTTAAAACCACGAGATTCTAGAAATAGAAGATCTGAAGACAAGTCTCCGTTTAAGTTTAGTCTGCCAGAGATTGTGACCTGGATTCTGTTACTCACTCGCCTCATCACAGGGACATGACATGAACTTACATGAAAAAATGTTTCCTCACAGTCTGAAGTGCACTGGTTTGGTTGTCTTCCTGTTTGCTACTATAAATAGCAGGAAAAAAATATCACAAGGGGATTCACCTTCAGGACCTGGAAGAGGTACGTAGCTGCTTGTTTGTAACATGAGACACGACAGTCATGCCAGGATGGTATGATGGTTGTAACGGTGAGGAACGACAAACAGAAATGGAGGCAAATTGAAGTCAAGTGTTTGATAAAGTGTCTAAATGTCATCCTCTGGCCGACCTCTCCCTCTGGGGGTCTGATATTGCGTTTTCAGCCGGACGGAACAATCAATAAATCTTTCACAAGAGGGGACACTTTCAGTTCTCCCACCGTGTGCTCGCTCTCCCCCGACCTTCTCTGCCCGCCGATTCTCAGTTTCTTCCATTCAGTGTTAATTTCGTTGATGAAAACTATAACGAAATATATTCGGTAACGATCTTTTTTCCATGACGAAGACGAGACGAAGACGTAACGAAAACGGATCTTTAAAAATAAAAACTATGACTAAAGTACTAAGGTACAAATAGCAATAAAATGTCAAGAGTTTTCTTTATTGTCGTTCTATAATTTCGTAAATGCAACAAACTATAGTTTAGTATAGTATAACTTTATATGAAACTTTAGTAGCTTTGTTATCAAATATGATTTACGGCTCCAGACACATTTTATTTGGGGGAGGAGGGGGCAAAATAAGTAAGTAAAGGTTGCCGACCCCTGCTATAGACCTATGCTGGTAGGGATATCTAATGGAAAACCTAAGTACTGCAGGCTAGACTATTATGCAGTTTTAGACACAACACAGGGTCCCTGGGCCTGAGAAGAGAAGAAAAGGAGTTTAATGTGGCCACTAAATGTGACTAAAACTAGACTAAAATGTAATTCGTTTTCGTCGACTAAAACTAGACTAAAACTAAGAAGGATTATCGTATATTCTATGTAGCCGAGAGGTCGATGATGTTGTATAAGTTGTTGATGATGAAGAAAGGACTCCGAGGACCTAGTACCTTCAGTATAACAACGTTTTTTACACAGAAGTTTTGCAGGTCAGGACGGGCATCTAGAAACCCGGAGACATCACACAGCCAAATGGTGAAAATCTGACGTGCGGGGTTCTTACACACAGTTATATACAGTGCCTTGCATAAGTATTCACCCCCTTTGGACTTTTCTACATTTTGTCATGGTATAACCACAGATTAAAATTTATTTCATCGTGAGTTTATGTAATGGACCAACACAAAATAGTGCATCATTTGGAAGTGGGGGGAAATATTACATGGATTTCACAATTATTTACAAATAAAAATCTGAAAAGTGTTGAGTGCATATGTATTCACCCCCTTTACTGTGAAACCCCTAACAAAGATCTGGTGCGACCAATTGCATTCACAAGTCACATTTGCAACCTGTCTGCAATTTAATCTCAGTATAAATACACCTGTTCTGTGACGGACTCAGAGTTTGTTGGAGATCATTACTGAACAAACAGCATCATGAAGACCAAGGAGCTCACCAAACAGGTCAGGGATAAAGTTGTGGAGAAATATGAAGCAGGGTTAGGTTATAAAAAAATATCCAGAGCTTTGAACATCTCTCTGAGCACCATAAAATCCATCATAAGAAAATGGAAAGAATATGGCACAACCGCAAACCTACCAAGAGGAGGCCGTCCACCCAAACTGAAGAGTCGGACAAGGAGAAAATTAATCAGAGAAGCAACCAGGAGGCCCATGGTTACTCTGGAGGAGTTGCAGAGATCCACAGCTGAGGTGGGAGAATCTGTCCACAGGACAACTATTAGTCGTCTACTCCACAAATCTGGCCTTTATGGAAGAGTGGCAAGAAGAAAGCCATTGTTGAAAGGGATCCATAAAAAATCCCGTTTGGAGTTTGCCAGAAGCCATGTGGGAGACACAGCAAACATGTGGAAGAAGGTGCTCTGGTCAGATGAGACCAAAATTGAACTTTTTGGCCTCAATGCAAAATGCTATGTGTGGCGAAAACCCAACACTGCCCATCACCCTGAGCACACCATCCCAACAGTGAAACATGGTGGTGGTAGCATCATGCTGTGGGGATGCTTCTCTTCAGCAGGTACAGGGAAACTGGTCAGAATAGAGGGAAAGATGGATGGAGCCAAATACAGGGAAATCCTTGAAGAAAATCTGATGCAGTCTGCAAAAGACTTGAGACTGGGGCGGAGGTTCATCTTCCAGCAGGACAATGACCCTAAACATACAGCCAGAGCTACAAAGGAATGGTTTGGATTAAAGAATGTTAATGTCTTAAAATGGCCCAGTCAAAGCCCAGATCTCAATCCAATAGAGAATCTATGGCAAGACTTGAAGATTGCGGTTCACAGACGGTCTCCATCCAATCTGACTGAGCTTCATCTTTTTTGCCAAGAAGAATGGACAAACCTTTCCATCTCTAGATGTGCAAAGCTGGCAGAGACATACCCCAAAAGACTTGCAGCTGTAATTGCAGCGAAAGGGGGTTCTACCAAGTATTGACACAGGGGGGTGAATACTTATGCACCCAACAGATGTCAACTTTTTTGTTCTCATTATTGTTTGTGTCACAATAAAATTTATTTTGCACCTCCAAAGTACTATGCATGTTTTGTTGATCAAACGGGAAAAAGTTTATTTAAGTCTATTTGAATTCCAGTTAGTAACAGTACATAATGGGAAAAAGTCCAAGGGGGGTGAATACTTATGCAAGGCACTGTAGGGACATTGGTTCCGCCCTTGACTTCAGGTAAATGACGTCCCCTTATGGGATGTTTGACTAAATAAGGGCACGTTTTTGTGTCCGAACATGTAGACACACTGGTCAAGAACATTCCTTCTGAACTCATCCATTAGCTGGTCAGAGATAATTCCCTAAGTCAAAAGTCATCCCAAAAAGTTAGAGTGCAAATAAGATAAACACCTGGAGGACTCTCCGAGAATGTCTGAGAGTCCAGAAGATAGGCATCATAACTATAAGCCTGTCTTTGTGTTTAAGGCACGTCCCAACATGGTCTACTCTAACGAATATACATGACAGGATAAAAATGACTAAATGTGACTAAAACTAATCTAAAGACTAAGACTAAATCAAAAACAGCTGCCAAAATTAACACCGCTTCCATTAATCCATCCCTTGCCCGGAGTGCAACCCTAGAGACCACTGCCCCCACTTTTTCCAGAACATGAGGGCAGCCTCATCAAAAATATTTTCCATAGAGAGAGAGAAAGTTAAGCGGAGTAGAGATGAAGCAGTGATGAGGGAAGAAGAGAGATCAGAAGATAATACCATGGATTAAATATAGATTTGAAATGAGCGGAGGATGTCAGCATGAAAGGTGTGTGGGTGTTTGTGAGCGTTGAAATTAAGTCTGTTGAGGGAACACTGCAGCGGCCACAGAGGACAGACTTTGCTATCCGTCAAGTACTTGACAAACAGGTCAGAGTGACTGAACAGGAACTTTCTCTTTATTTCTGAGTTGTCACAAAGCATTTATGTGTCAAAGAATAGCCGATAAACACACGGCCCAGTCACCACTCACCTCAGAAACACAGACGTATCCTGACTCATCAGAATCTTTAGGAGAGCACTAAAGGTCAAGACAAGGTTTTGAGACAGTGACGGTAAAACCGGGAGGAAAAGTGAAGAATAAATGAAAGGGACAGGAAATAATGGGTAGAGATAGGTAAGATAAGGAAAGAAAAAGTTTGGAAAATGTATGTTTTGCTCACACAAACACATGAAAACATCAATTCATTTTTTGTTTTGTCTGTTTGTGTGGCAAACAATTGTCATACTCCTAAATGTGGGACGTGTCAATTTAGTACCAGGAAATGATATGATTCCTGAAAATATTTACGGTAACATGTTGTAAATGTACTTGATGTACTAATGCACTAATGTAGCAAAAACTAAATTTCACCCATTAAGAGTTACAGACTGATTCTTAAAATGGTCAAAGACCAATATCATGGAAAGACATTGACTTTTCTACTGATAAAGTATTTCTACATTGCATTTACCTTTTCCATTTGTTGCATGTGTTACCAGTCATAGATAATTATATTTAAATGATGTAGACTTACATAAAGCTCTGCTTCCCATAATATAAGTCTGGGATATAGATGCCAGGGTGTCTGTCAACAATATTGGTTTTCTCAGGAGACTTAAACCAAACCTCCAAACTAAGAGAGATTTACGTCTACAACTAATGTCCTTATGTGTGTCGTTTGGCAGAAACAAGCCTGCATTGACATCGAACTTTTCTTTTCCTTTTGTGTAAGCAAGCAAAGAGACCGGCTATTCACTGTATCTGTGGCTGGCTCAAAGGATACTTGATATTTTTAGCAATTTAAACAGATGTATGTTCATAAATCTCTGCGTCAACATTGTTTTAAATTGCTCTGTGGTGTCTATACTGTCGTCTCGTGGGTTTACTAATACAGCAATAATCCCTCAGCCCAGACACTGAGGTTACACAAGGTCATAGGGATGATTGCTGAGGCCTGGCCGAGGCTAACAGAGAATTAAAACCAAATAAAACAATCACATTAGTCTTGAAGATCAAAAACGGTGTGAACAGAGTCGCTTATTTAAAAAATGTGCTGCATGTAACCCTCTGTCATATTCATAATTATTTAAGCTTTGCGTGCAGCCTGAGCATCGTGGTACAACAGCTGCCACCTAAGACCCTCACACACACACACACAGATGAGACACACAGGGAGGAATGCTCTGGTGGTGTCCCACAAACGATTTATAACTATTAAACTACTTAAATACCAAAAGAAAAACAGACACACAGCAGCCTGAGCGCGTCTTTTGTCCGTGACCTTATTTATCGTGACTGTTGAACCCTGGCACAGTGAGCTGAACTTGAAGTGGGACAACAGCATCATGGCAGCACATGCAAAGTGTTAAAATGCTTTCCTCAGCCAGCAACATCAACAATGAGTCTACCTTTTACATACACCTCTTTTAGCGACGCAGACAAACACTGTGTGCATTGTATGGTTTAAATCAAGCGAGCATTGGTGTGTGTCGCTATGTGGAACTGTGCGAGTTGTCTGTATGTGGATTACGGATTACTGTCTAATCATCTTAAAGGCCAGTAGGACACGACTGACGTACACACACACACACACACACACACACACACACACACACACACACACACACACACACACACACACACACACACACACACACACACACACACACACACACACACACACACACACACACACACACACACAGAGATTTATTGTTATACAGCACTTTACTTTATCTTACAATCTAAGGTAGTTGGCTACTGAGCACTTGGTGCAGTGCAAACGGAGCAAAACACACTTTGGTCCTGGTTTAAGCAACATGCGGTGTAATAACATGTCTGCATGAGCTGAAAATGTTTCATCTTGAATCTATTTGACAAAAATTGAGACGAAAGAAGACGAGCGTGTGGAGGGAAGAGAAAATAAATAATTGGAGTTCCTGGTGAGTTCGTTTGGAGGTGGAGCGGAACATAAACACACACACACACACACACAGACTCCACGCACACTGTCAATTTGTGCATCTCAACCAGTTTACTGCTCATGTATGCAGTCTTTACATGTTGGGTGCACAAATAGGCCCTGGGGTCATATTTGTGCGGATGAGATGATGATATGTTGTTTTGAAAGTAAAGATTTACAACTCATTCTGTTCTGTGCTGACTTGAGTTTATCACGGCACAAGTCTTAAACTTAAAACCTTGGAATCTAATTTAAGATTTAAAAAAGCTGTACTTTTCCCATATTTTCAACCTATACGGGAGATTACAGTACGTGGTGTAAAATGTGTTGTTTTCTATGTACAGTTGTCTGGGAGTAAGGCTCAGTAATCAACTTAAATGAGATCAGCAGATCAGAAGAACCAGAGTTATCATGTCCCTGCAGGAGGATTGAACTCTGGTCCCTCAGCCTGGGGAGGGGGGCTCATTATCCTGCGTACGTGAGCGTCTCCATGAGAGAAGTTTTGTCTACTGGTTGGTTACCAGTTAATGATCATTGAGGGGTCATCACACTGCGTCGCTCTGCATCTTTAGGTGTGACCAACTGGAAACTGCCAGAACATTTAGTATGAGCAGCCTCTCGTGATGAAGCAGTGCTATGAAAGTGCTGTAGCTCTGACATGTCCTGTGTCAACAAATTATTATTTTAATCCTGACTTAATCTTCCACCATTAGCAACTCAGTCTGATCCATCTCTTGTGCTTTATGAACTATGATGAAATGAGCCTCTCAACTGAATTCAAAATTCATCATAAGAAAAAGTTGCTACAGATAAGTGGTTCAAGTTTAAAAATGTATGAAGGGCATAATCAGGGAAGGAAAATTATCTTCACTCGAAAATCCATGATACATGAATAAAAGTTCCCGAGCAGAGCAGCAGATAACTGAGCGACTGAATAACCGATTGGAGGGATGGTGATTACCATGTAAACATAATGTCCTGGTATTTAAATCCAGTCAGGGACCTTTTGTCACCTGTCGTAACCTCTGTCAAATCCCATCTTTTGAAAGTGATTATCTTGTCTAAAATCATATCAAGCACAGGCGTAGTATCTCACCTGGCTGCAGGGCTTTCGTCAGTGTGATTGTGTTGTGGTGAGTCGGAGGAGGCGGGACCCTCCTCCTCGTCCTGGGGGAGCTCTTCACATTCCGCCTCACACTTATCATCGTCCAACAGCTCGGTGATCTGAAGACAGAAATAGAAAAAGAACAACAAAGGTTAGCACTAAAATCATATTCATTTATTTAGATGATTTATTTTTTATTTTTATTACAGGTCAACTGTTTTGGCCAATTACTGGTTTTGGCCAATTACCAGTGGAAACACTGGTTTCTTTGTAGCTGTCATATCCTCCAAAATTAAACAATTTGAATTTAATAAAATAATTTACAATACATTTTCATGTTGTTTCATCTGACTTCAGTAGACTGACAACTGCAAAATAGTTACTGCAATTGCAGACTTGCAAAGACCATCTGATAAAGTGAAAAGCCTTAGAAGCAAATTCTTGGAACTGACATTTTAGCCTCAGGACGGACTTCAGGGGATGAGAAGTCCTCGTCCCTCCCCCCAGAATTAACAAGATTCCATGGTTATTAAAGAGATTTGCAAACTTTCAAAGTTTAAAATCTAATTTACAAAAAGATGTTCTTGGTAGCAAAGTTTACTTATTTAACAGACTTCTCTAGAAAGCATGTGTGATGTTGGGAGTTCATAACGAGCTTTCACAGCGGGGGACAAATAACAATTCATTCTTTATTTCCTTTTTTTTAGTGACTGAAGAATTGCACTAGACAGAAATTAGCAGAAAACATTTCTAGCTACAGAGATTCAAAGAAAGGTGTTAAACTGATCAAATAATCTTCTTTGAACATACAGTCTGTGTAAAACAGGGACAAGACATCACAGTTTGTTCCATAAATAGAGATGAAGCATAAGCGTAACACACCGACACCTCAGATACAATGGATCGAGATACAGAAAATCTTCTTGGAAGGAGAAATAGAGGGAGTGAGCGTGAAGACAGGATGAGAAGAAGGAAGGAGGGATGGAGGGTTTAAAGTGATTTACTGTGCTGCTCGGTCAGTGAAGTATCGTTTTCATGTTGACTGAGTAATGTACCCCTTCCAGTCACATTACACATTATGTAACAAGCAAACTATGAATCCATGATACTATGTCAAAACTATTGTATTGCTAGACATAAAATAAAATGCTATAACAGATGTTGATACGTCCTGATTTATATACCAGGCAGCTTTTTGATTTACAAAAAAAAAATTATTGATTTAGATTTCAATAGAAAAAGAGGAAAGAAAAAATATGGCTGTGTTAAGTGAAAAATATTTAGCATTTATGGAGAAAATAAAGCTAGGAGAGATTTTGCAATGAGAGTATTTTTAAGTATTTTAGTTTTAGTTTAAAAAAGCAAAGCAATGCGTATTTGTTCCTTTTACAAGTGGAATGGAAACTGGAACCGGCAGTTTAGAGCCCCATGAACATAGGGACATTTGAATAATTACATAATATTGTTTATAGTATCACATTCGGAAAACAAAAGAATGACATTACATTGTTATTTTGACCAGTGCAGCTCAACCCTGGGTTAAAGCCAGAGGTAATGGTGACCAATAAAGGGAGTGAGGAAAGGGTAGAGAGAGCCAGAGGCAGAAGAAGAAGGGAGTGATGAAAGGCAGAAAGAAATCAATCTGACAGTAAAAGAGAGGGTGAAAGAAGTGCCAGAGAGAAGGCAGGGAGGAGATTAAATATGTGGACAGAAATAACTCATCATATTACACTTTGCTCACAGCAAAGTCACACAAAGAGAAATCCTTGGGCTGGACTTTACCAATGATATCGAATTATCTCTTTTCTGCCAATTACATTTCAAGGGATAATAATTCTTGTGGTTGGTTATTGGTTTTATATCTAATATAACATTACTCACTGAAGGTACCTTTTTCTTTTTCATGTTTTTAATGCACAGTTAAACATAGACGAGGTTAAACAGCCATGAATGAGATTCGTCATCACAAGACTCTTTTTTTTCCTCCGTGACATTTTCACCCTGTCTCCTTAACCACCACCCCCCTCACTCATGTCAACAGCAACACCAACTGCTGCTGTCACCGTGTCGTCGCTATGGAAACATCTTTTCTAGGAGCTATGATTGGCTGTCAGGGCATTCTTACATCATTTCATGTGCAGACCAGGAAGGATGAGTCACAGGACTCCTCTGTGTGTGTGTGTGTGTGTGTGTCTCAGTGTGTGTCAGTGTGTGTTTGTATGTGTTTCTGTTTGTCAACTATATTAATAAGCAATATGGAAATAAAACCAATACTGCAAATCATAAGGTCCTCATACTTCACATAACAGCCGTGTGCAGCTCTTGTGTACAGAGTCACGTAATTAAATGCACTTCAATTCTTTAATTTCAATACCTGTGCACACCCAGTCTGAGTGCCCTTGTGTTCTCTGCTGTATAAATTATAGTTGAATAAAATTAACCCAGTGACACTTCAACATTTATAAAAAAAAGCAGCCAAATATTTATTGCTATATATTATAATCTGCTACACTGTCAAATGAAAATTATGACTGAAAATGAATGACATTAATCCATATGAGACTATAAATCTAAACAATCTAGAGGGACAATAACATCTCTCCATTAAATTAAATAGCCCTGTGGAAAGCTAGGAATAAAAACCGCAGGATTGTAGGCCATAAAAACGTGGATTGAAAAGTCTGATCCCCTTTACAATGATGTAAAAATTCATTCAGACCCATTCTGCAGTAATATGCAAGAATGATACCTTGAATATAACCTTAAATTAAACACCAGCTTCAAAGAGCATATTCTATCAAGGCCGCTGATCAGCGACGTGGAAACAACAAGCCTGGATGTCACCTTATAAACAGAAGTCACTTTGTGTCGACCCATTAAAACACACGCTGAAATGATGAACAATAAAACAGGAACGTGTAAGTGCCACCTGAGCTATAAGTGTTTATTCCTACTGCACGAAAATATGATGAGGGCTTCTGCTGACTTAAGTTATCAGAAAGCCTTTGAGTTGACGTAACAACATTAAGGGATAAGTGTCGTTAAATCCTGTCAGGATGACCTGTCATTCACAGGGCTGGAAATATTATCCCTTTATTTTGGACGGTGGAAAACTTTAATCGCATTAAGGCACAAATCACTGAGGTTAAACGGAGCAGTTGCTATGTTTAATGTGTGAGTTAGCTTGTACATGTGATTCAGAGGTTTGAAAACAGAGAAACAAGATTCAGTGGCTTTATTAACTGGCTGTTGAACTGTAACTGGGGCAAGAACACAGAACAATGAAAACTGACTGCGGCTGACCCACAGTATATCAGTGGTTTTAAAGGTTCTTTTATATTCAACCTTTATTATACTATGAATATAGTCAATACCTCAGTCCTTCTTTATTTGATATAACCTCTATATTTCCAATGTAAGTATTTTACCTGCCCTGCTGAATGTGTTTTGAAAATGTTGTCTAAAAACACCTGATGAGAACAACTGATTAAGTAGAATCAAATCCCCCTGAAAACAAATAGATTAGGTTTAAATCATATACATGAAAAGTTGATAACTAGATGGTTTTATTACTTTGCCAAATCCCAACAGTCTCTTCTAATTCAATCAATCTGCACTTAATTGCACAACCTCCACTTTTTCCCATCATATGCCATGAATTATTCACAGAGGAATTGGTGAAAATGTGAAAAGAAAAAGCTATTTCACAATGTTAAAGAAAGTGGAAAAATAAATCCTGCATACACTCCATAATGTGATGGCTTCTTTCTCTGCCAATGACTCATTCTTTCACCAAGTTTTGTGCGAATACAGTAGTGTTTGTTTAATTCTGCTTACAAACAACAAACAGACGGTGGCAAAAAACCAAACCTCCTTGGCAGAGATATAAAATACAGAACTGCTCCTCAATTAAAATGAATCTGATCCTACTCACTCCACTCATATCTGAGCTTGAGGAGAGATTGCGAATATACAAGGTACTTGCAAAACCAGAAAGAATCCAAATAATTGTTAAGTGAAGAATATCTAAAAGAAAATAAACATGTTAGTATTTAAGTGGCAGAATTTAAGCAGTGAAAAAAAACTCCAAACTATTCTACACGTCTTCTCGCTCATCCTTTTCTGCGTGACTGCACTGTTTACTTGCAGCAGCAGGTCCACTGGAGATAAGTCCTCTGGCCTAACGTCCCTGCAGTGAGTGGGCCGTGTGATGCAGCTTTCAATTTAAGAAAGTGTGGAAAGCCACTGATTTATGGACATTCGCATTCTCTCCGACTACTCATAACATGCTGTCAAAGTGAATACATCAACACACACGGGTTGTGTTTGATTGAACAAAAAAAAAAGTGTGTTCGTACTATGTGTCCCCTCAGAGACATTAAACATCTCTCTGCAATGTCTTAGATAGGTTATTGCTTGTATACACTCCAACCTACTATAAGATGTTCCCTGCTACTGAACATTGTGACATCTTCTGGTATCACTAACGTTAGTCCATTTGCCCTGTTCTAATTAATGTCCACAGTCCAGGGTACAGTTGTACATTCGCTGCGACATCTGTAACGTGGCTCAGCTCCAGAAGCACTCCACTAACTTGGCACAGGCAAAGTAACAGGCTAAACGCTGATTTGTTTATCTGCTGTGGTTAAACGAACAGACGAGGTAAAGTAAGGACGTCTTCAGTCCTGTGTTAGCAGCCCAGCTTCCACTAAAGCCCATTAGACACACAAAATACTCAACTGTGCTGGTTTCATCTGCCCATTGCTTGGCTAAGAGGTTGCCACTGCATTGATGATGCGTATGGCTGTATTCAGACAGGATATTAACAGGATATTTACAGTAGAAACATCTTACTTGAAATATATTTAACACCTGTTGTGTGAGAGGGAGCAATATCAAGAAGTGCGAGTTCAAAAGTCCTGAAAAAAAAACAATTAATGTCCAATTCAATTTTAATTTCATTATCATGTGTTTAGAGAATCCAATCTCTTTTATAATGTAGAGAGATCCATAAATGAATATACATATATAAAAATAATTTGGGTCTCTTTCAAATTCCTCATTGCCATTCCTCATTGCGCAGGTTAATTATATTGGATATTCAATGTTCTTTTAATTTTCCTGTGCATACTTTGCCAAATGTTTCTGTCTCATTATATAAATACAATGACTTCAGAGCTATGCACGCTGAGAAATGTACATGGGCACAAAAAGAGTAATATTGCTGTTGCAACATCACATGTCTGTCTTTTGTCTGAAAGTATTTCAAATTCAGTGGTTAATCAAATCAATCCTACAAACCATGTCTTGTTTTCTCTACAACCAAGTTCACAGCAGGTCCAAAACAATGGGGTGTGACCTTGTTAGACAGAACAGTTTGCTTGCTTTTCATGGTCACTACACACTGCTGCTGCACTGCTGCTGCAATAAGTATTTGGACAGATACACATGTGTTGTTCTTCAGGCTCTGGGCCTCAGCACATTTAATCTAAAACAACAAAATGGATACTACAATAAAGAGCCAAGTCTCGTCATTGTTTTGAGTGGGTCTAGGCCAAAATTGAAAGAACTGTGTGGAGGACACAAAAATAACAGTACATTCTCAAAGAAAGGCATTGGGTATACTTAAAAACTATAAAAAGGGAAATGAGTTGGTTGACAAATGAACACAAGTTTTATGGATGAGCTGAAAATCATTAGCATGGTGAAGAAAAGCCTGTCAATTACTGCACAGAATACTCTCCAAAGTGTAGGCATACATTTTCCTTGTTAACAAGAGAAGACTTCATGACTATAACTGCAGAGTCACCACAAGATGCAACACCCTGATAAACCTCATAAAACAGAGAGATTCAGCTGCAGGGAACTAAAAACAAACAAAAAGAAACCAGTGGTGTTCTTGAACAAATTCAAAAAGACAGACAAAATAAACTAAAGCCCTATTAATATTATGGAAAGAGGAACTTGTCGAGATTAAAAAGGAACAGCTCGTGATTCAGAGTCAGCAGATGTGATACACTTATTCTCTATACCTTCTATTTAGTTTATAAACCCACTCAAATTGAATTAGATTCTCAGCACTTTAATGTAGCAGCCAACATTACTATTATGTAATTGAAAAACAGAGAAGCTGTCCAAATACTCGCGCTCTGGATAATATAATTCAAAAGACAACGGCTTAATTATGGTACAAGACATAATATATTTATTGTGACTACAATCTGTTTTCTGTCTGCAGTGCTTTCTTAGAATGTGTGCTGAGGAATCAAAACTGACCCTGACAGTGAAGCCTTCACACTCAGCTCCGTCAAGAACCTTGAGTTCTCTCGGGTGTGAACGCACAGAAACTGAAGTACTGAAGTTTGATCTAAAACAAATAAGTAAATCATTTTCAGTAGCATTTATTTGTTCCCTGCTGTGTCCATAGGCCCCAGAAGTAAAATACAATAGCTGAATGAAAACAAACAACCACTGGTGTCATCACAACAGCAACAACAGCAACAACAAGCCTGAGCAAAGATTCACGCAGCACCTTAACAACACAATTCCATTGACTTGTATTTTGTCAACAAAGGAAACCAAACTACAGCTTGGCGCTTGTCAGCCTCATTGAGATTCACAGCCCCAAACATACCACAAAACAACAACAGTATTCTTCTCTCTCTCTGTCACATCCTACATCTTTCATCTGATTCTTTGTCCAACTCCCATTTTAACGTTTACATGGACAGTTTTTTCTGTAGTTTAATTTGGAATTGTCCTTAACCCTGTGATCATTTTACTTAGTTACTCTTAAGTCTTATTGAAGCTTTAAAGTCCAAGCATGTAGCATGTGTGTGGGAGATAATCCCCTCCATGAGTGTTTGATCACACAGAGCCATCCCCAGTGTAGTGCAGGGGGCTGCAGGTGTGAGATGCAGAATTACATCATCACCAGCTTTTTTTATTCTTCTCTCCCGTTGTTGTATTCTTTTTCCTCTCTCTCTCGCCATTTCTCCCCCATCTTCCTGTCTGCGTTCTCCTCCTCCTACTTTTCTAACCTCTCTCTTACATAAAACACAGGAATCGCTGCTTGGATGATTTGTCTTTACAGATTCAGTCTCTCAGAGCGCCTTGTCCTCCTCTGCTCCTTTTCTCATTGTCCCTCTGGATAATTTTATATTCTCATTCATCTGAGAGAACAGCCAATATAATTTACAATGGGAGACAGAAGGAAAAAGCCAGATAGATAAGGTAATTGAATTTGGAAAATAAAAATAAATTCAATGATTTGCATGGGAGGATTTTTTACTCAAGTTTACTGCTAATCTGAATTTCAACGTAATTTGTTTTCTTTTACAAAACCAGAGTTTTTGTACGAGATTAGATGTTTTAATGAATTTAAGGAAGGACATCGCAGATAACAACTCCAAGGACTCAAGATGGCGAAAATAGCAGAAAAATAGCAAAACAGCCTTTAAAAGGAAGGGAATTTGTGAAGAAGAAGAGAACTAAAGCAGACATAAATAACGTTTTTGAATAGTTGACCTATTGCAGATACTATAAGGTTTCTATTTCTCTTTACCTTCTGACCACAATCTCACAATGACTTACACTGTAACCTTTCACTTCAACATAAAACTGTCTCGTGCTTATCGTGTTTGTGCTTACGTTGACATTTAATAACAATGAAATAAAGAACAACCTGATGTTAAATGTTACCTTTGCCACACATTGCACTGTTGTGTTGCCGGGGTAACAGAGGGAAATGCCTTTGAGTTTGTTTAGTCTGTCGCTTTCTGTTTGTTCAACGCCGGCCTGAGACAACAACAGGAATGTATAGTGGGAGACAGACTATATCTAAAGCCACTGTGCACAGTGGGTGTGCCAAGTTGTTCCAGATTCTTTTTCAATTTTTGTTCAGGAATACAATGTACTGTTGATAAATAGATAGAGGACGTGGGTACAGCTGAAGAGCATTACTTACATTCCTACACACTAAGCGGCTTATTAATTATTCTCAGCCTGAAGTCACTGTTGCACTAAAGGCACTCATTCAGTTCCTGTCAATATTGATGTTAATGTTACAAGATCTTTTAATAAATAAAAATCAATAATCACTGGTAAATGATTCATACATCTACTGCTGAAGATATTGAGAATTCAAATAAATGAAGGTGTTTGTTCAAACTAATTCAGAAAAAGCAGAAGACTTCTTATTTCTTTTCAGATTTTTTCATGCAGTTCATTTTTGTAATGAAGGACCCAACCAGGTCTGTTTTTATATAAATTCTTTTGAACATATCAAGCATGATAACATTCAGCTCAAAACCTGAAGTTAATAAATTCACAAACCTGATTTGTTAAATAAAAAATTATTCATCTGAAGATATATGAAACCGTTCTATGCCACATTACTCTATATCACCACTCATTTTTCTCTGGTAAATCTTGTATTTATCGCTGTCTTTTTCCACTATGTAATCTAATCGCATACCAACATTTTAATCTTCTACTTTTTATCAAAGGATTAGTCTGATTCCACCCAGAAGGAATCTCAACCCTGACCTTGGCAGAGTTAAATGCCACATTCTAGTATTTGGGCACAGAGGAAGAAAGAAAAAAAAAAGAGAGAAGAACACAAAGACGAGGTTTATAATTTCTTTGCTCATATATCAGGAATGTCGACATTTGGCAAACAGCATCCAAAACATAGTCTTAACGTCGTGGTATATCTAGACTATATTCTGCTTTTTTATTATGATGTTTTTTGTACATTTTTCCATATGTTTTATTTCTTTTATCACTTAATAAATCATCACTTCAAAGGTGTTAATTCTATATAGAGTGGATTTATAGGCTGGTATTAAGAAAAGGACAATACGCTAAGAGGACAACTTCTCTGTGAGATGTGATGAAATGTTTTTCTGCTGACAGCTTGAACTAAATGTGAATCATCTGGAAAGTTAATTAACAAAATTATTAATAAAACCACTTTTTCTTAAATGTGTACTATTTGTATATTACCAGATATGCAAGCAGATAGTGATTCACAGTATTAGAGACAGACTGATTGAGAATATGCAGACATGTGGAGACATGTTGAGATGAGCAGTACCTGTTCGTTGATGGAGCTGTAGTCGTTGGTGGTGGAGACATCATCGTCCTCTGAGTCAAACAGGTAATCCTGGTTGTCCAGCAGCTCTGCCAGGACTCTGCTTACAGTCTCCTGGTCCCTGAGGTCCTCTCCTTCTGATGATAGACTGCAGATGGAAGACAAGAAAGGGTTGTGTTGAGTGTGCGATGCCACCGATTGGATATTCAATAATTCTAGTAGCTGAATAAACGTCTGTGAAAGTGCTTATGTGTTTTGACGTATTTTTTACACACATGGATGCTTTCTTGATCATTGTTAAATGAAGAAGGCATAGCAGTACAGCTGTCGGACCAATCTGTGGCTGTACCAGCTGCAGTGCCAAATGTGAGGCTTCAGTGAAATCAATTTCTCCATTACAGCAATCCTGATTCATTTCTGTTGATTTGATGATATGGGCCAATTCGAGCTAGATGAGTTTATTTCTAATGCATACATTTGAAGGCAGTTCTGTTGCTATAAATTATGACTTCACGCTCAGACATATAAATTTAAACAACACAAAAAAGCTAAACAGATATTCTTGCCTGTCCTCTGCACATAATACTTGACAGTTTAGCTTTTTTTTTGCAAAGGCACAGTGATAGTGTTAATCACAATTATTAGATTGCCCTGTACAGGCATCTTACTGGAATATGTCTGGCCCGAAGACGGCGGCCAGCGCCCCGACGTTCCAGCTCTCCTGCTGAAGGGATGCCACGCTGGCCAGGAAGCGGCACAGGAAACGCAGAAGGCCGTAGTTCAGCTGGGGAAGCTGCTGCAGCAGGTACTTCAGGTTTCTACACAGCTCTTCCTCATTGCTGTAATCTAGGGATGGTTCAAAATAGACTTGTGGTTATGATTAAACACGCAACTATTAACATGCTCCTAACCTCCATTGCACATCTCTTACTCACTGTTATTACGGTAAACTGTTTCACTGCAAAAAGGGTGTTGGTTTATAGTTCCCATTAGCACCAGTGCACTTTATACATGCCGCACTTAATGCTGCTACACAGCTTTTTTATGACTGTGTGTAACTTATAATGTTCTCCTTTGTGTTCTTTCTGTGAAAGTATGACACAGTTGTAAACGTGTTCAACCCTCTGAGGTGAAATGAACTAAAAGAGGATATGGATTATGGAATGAGTAATTCCTGCTGTAGTTCAGTAGTTCCATTATAGAATAGTTAAAAATGTACGACATAAAATGGAGAGCCTGTAAAAACATTACTAATCCTGCAATCTGCATTTCAGCCACAGGAACAACCATCAACATGAGAAGAGGATTAGAGCAGATTATCTCTGATAGAAACAATTGTAGACAAACAGTAAAAACGAAGCACGTGGGAAATTTGGAGAGGTGATAATAGATATTTTCCATTAAAACAGGTATAATTCCACTTCTTAGTTTGGTGAAAACTTTATCTGATTTCGGTCAGAAGAACCATTAATGATATATTCCAAAATACCTGCAATCTACATCTGTGTTTCCCATTGTTTTAAGGAGGAACCCAAAATAAATTATACTTCCCCTAAAAACATGAAAGATCTTAAGTGTTTTGCTCTGTTGCTTCGTGGAGCTGTCTGCAGTGCTCAATTGTCGTCACCGTCACATTCTCTTAGAAACACATAGACAACAGACCCTGCTGTCATAGATGGACTGGTGCCCAAACAGACAACTCCAGAAAGTTTCGTTTTTTCATGTTTTCCTGTGCAGGCAGGCAGAACACTGCCGCTCTCTTCTTTGGCCAATTCAGGGTGTGCACGAGAGCATGTTGTGTGCATGTGACTGACCGGAGTTGTTGTTGAGTCGTGCTCCCAACCTAGCGGTAGCTGCCACCACCGATAAAAAATTATTCTGATAGAAACACTGATCATGATTATCTTTTCTTTGTTTTTACAAAAATGCCTATAACTAAAGAATAAATAACTAAGGCAACTAAAAGAAACTGTAAAGGAAGAGATATCCAGGATCATGTTTGGAAGTTTGTTTCAGCCAGTTTCCACTTAATTTAGAGATCAACTGTACTATGTGTTCACAGCTTAGCTTGGATCTGTCTCCATAGTCACAATCATAACAGGTTCAAAAATGTAATACCATCTTTAAATAAATCCCAAAATGGAGAACAAGAGTGTGTTTCACTTCTATTTTTATGTCTCTGTATTTGGTCAGATTAGGCCCTAAACAGGGGATTTACAAAACCATTAAACTTCAAACCAAAGTGAAGTAAAAATGGATCAGTATCTGCAACAAGCACCAGAAAAAATAGTAGTGGACAAAAAGAGAGTGGGGCGAGTGTGTGGAGAAATATACATAAGAGCATTAGAGGTGTATAAGAAGTCCATGTCACACACACACACCTTGGTGTAGCTGTAGAATGTGTCCCTGTATCGCTGTTGGTATAACGGGCTCAGGAAGCTCCTGCAGGAAGAGCCGCAGCAAACTGACCGCTGACGCCAGGTCAGCCTCCTTCTCCAGCTCCACCTCCTCACCACTGTCATAGCGCTGACGCAGCCAATCCACACGCTCTGCGTTGCCATTAACCAGGAAGAGCCCCTCCAGGTCCAGATGACCTGATGATAGAAACATCAATAATTACTTAGTCATGTATTAATACTTTTAGTACTGTTAGAGTGTATTTCTCGATATTTAATACGTTGAGCTTGGTTGATTATTGAGGCCAAATACGTGTTCGTAATGAACCAGGACAGAAAGGTGGAAAAGTACAAGAAAAAAACTGAATAGGATTTTTGGAACTTTCATTATAGCTGACATGTCCATAATCATTTGTGCAACAAACTATCTGCTCACCTTGCATGATGTTGTGTTTGTATTATTGATTGTGGCGACACATGAATCTCTTGCAAAACATGTTTGTGTTTTTCACAGCTCGGATCACTACTGTTGGTATTACAACAATTCTTAGTCGGATTTTCACAAATGTATATAAATTAAAATTTAGAAGGATATGATTTGAGGAAATTTGCACCACACTTTATACAACTACAGACTTTTTGGGATGGATAACAAAACTGTTGTCTACATGTAAGCTCTATTCCATCAACTACAAGCTAATCCTGGCTAATCTTTATTCCTGAAAGTTGTGAAAATACAGTGTGAAATAAAAAAGTACAGCTCCAATAAGAGAATGCAGATTGACCTGTTAAGTTCAATGTTGTGTTGTTTTCAGAAGATATCCGTTCACGTACCCACCAGGGCTCAGGTGCATAACGATGGCACGCTTGTCAAATTGTTGGTTATGAAAAGGTAAAAGAACCGTAAGAAAATGACCCTTTTATTTTACTACGACAGGATTGTTGTTATTGATACCTTTAGATTTTTTACTCCATTCCCACACAGTGCTGTCAAGTGTTGCGAATCCCATCGCAATGCAAGTAATTATTCACTAGATGAAGACATAAAATAAACACAATAGGCAATACTTTAACATGTCAAAGTGGTAATATGTTGTGACTCAAGGATTATGTAACACCTGCCTGGTTAGTCCTTCTTACTCCTGTTCACCGATTTCTCCTCTGTTAACGTTAGGGACACAATGGGTAAGAAAACCTAAATTCCTTTTTGTATCACAATGTCAAGCAGTGTCAACAACGTCCACAGACATATTTGATTGACTGATTTGATTAAAACATTGCTCAGTCTTGTGGAACAAAACAAAATACCGGCCAGAGCATTTAGTCGTTGTCCAAACAATGTAAGGAATTTAATCCGTCACAGATGCCAACGCTTTGCTCCGACACACCTTCAGGTGCTTTATATTTTCCATCTCGGCCTTAACATCCAATTACCTGGTTAGCTCATTTTCCATCACCCTGCTTCTACTCAAAACCTCCAGATTCACACACAAGTGAAATAAGAGACAGTAAGACCTTTTCACTGGCTCAATAACTTCTGGACTGGCAGTGCTGCTGCCAGCAGAGCCCCGGGGGATTAGAGACATATTACATAACCTCATGTGGACGAGCAGTAACACAAAGCACCGGCCTGCTTCGCTGGTCACTCGAGGGGACTCGAGGTGAAGCTTCCTTCCAACAGTTAAAGAAAAGAAAACACTTTCTTGACAGCTTTGACAAGAAAATGTCCTGACAGAGAGTTTTCGCTGTACAATGGAAGAAATTAGAAAAGGAAGCTTTCTCTATTGTTTGACTTGTCAATGTAGATGGAAGTTAGAAATCCTTTCTTGAAGTACTGGTTGTCCCAAGCCCGAGGCCAATGAAAACTCCTATACAACCTACTCTAATTACTTCCAATGACATAAAGATGTATATGTATCACTATGGTCTTGTTGAGCTTTAAAACTGAACATTAATTAATACTTTCATCTTCTGGATACTTTTTTTATTCAGTTATTTCTGTAAATAATTGATTGACTTTCCACGAGTTTCCTGCATCTTATGGGAGGCATTTTTATAGCTGCTACTTCAACTGTAAGACAGAGAGTTTTTATTCTACAAATGGATATTTTTGTGCATTCGTTTTTAAATTGGGGAGGTTAGTCATTTTGCACATACCAGAGAAAATGATATTTAGTGAAACAAGATAAACAAATCCAAATGAATCATTCCATCTCTTCAGGGTTCACACCAACAATGCATCCTAAGCACAAACATGTATCACAGCATTTAAAATAAAAATGCTGATGTGATGTTACCATTACCAGCCAAACACAAACAACTTCTGGCTTTGGTTTGTGAATTTCTTTGGTTGATGCCAATTTGATCCCCCTCATCTGTCAGAGCAAAATGTCTGAAACTGCTAGCCTAAAAGCTAAAAGTCTTAAAAAGAGAATGACATAAGACTAACACCCCTGCTCTGCAAGGACTGAAGAGAAATAATCCAGGGGGGATGTGGAAAAGGTCCAGGACCAGTGTTATTGGTAGCTTCCTCTCTCCATGGTTAAGCTCCTCTGTTTTCACAAGTGGATCTGCAGTTGACAGAATGGTTATGTAATGAAGGGGGAAGCAGACCGTGTCTGCCGGTGCATTCAGAGTTCATCTTATAACATAAACTATATCTTTGATGCAAGAGCAGCCACGGCATGTCAGCAGTAGCTGTGTGTGTGTGGCAGCCATCAAAGGCATGTTTAGGCATATTGAACTGTAGATTATCTAAATGTTTTTGTCCCTGTTTTCAGAGTTAAAGTCAGACAGAGACAAATATGGGGCGCTTGGACTGTATTTGTTTGCCAAGAATGAAGCTCTACCAGTTTATAAGCCGTTTACTCCACCCTCTCTCGTTGATCACGTTAAAACCAGTGTGTCATTACTTACATTGTCAGCTTCTTTTGGAACATGCAGCAGCTAAATATGTCGGAATGTACAAAGCAATAAGATCTGCAGTTGACAGAATGGTTATGTGATGAAGGAGCAAGCAGCCGGTGCATTCAGAGTTCATCTTATAACATAAACTATCTCTCCAATAACCTCGTATGACAGCCATGGCAGGGAGAACAGTAGCTTTGTGTGTGTGCGTGTGTGTATGCAAGAAGGTAATGGTAGTGATGACTTATAGCAGAATTCCAAACATGATTGCTCAAAGGTACAACAGCAGTCACTATGGCTCAATAACACACAACGCTAAATAATCCGTGCAGACACAAACATCAATGAAACATAGTTCATCTAAAACTTATAAAGTAAGTTAAACTAAAGGGAAATACAAGACAGTATTTGCCCTTTTAATCATGTTAATACAAAACAACCTAATCAAATAAAAGTTGCCAAAATAAAAGCATTTGTCATGCGGTTTCATTCAGCATGAATTACAGTATATTCTCTGCAAGAATATGATTTTATTGCGATATCAGACAATCAAATGTATTGGTTTTGTTGCAATGATACCCAAATATTTTGGGTTTGTGCATTCTGATATACAGCAGTGATTCACATATGATTTATTTTGGGATATTGAATTGATATTTACACAAATGGGAAAAAGCTGAACATTTTAATGAATCTTTGTATACGTTGTGTACTGTGTGTTTATATTGTCCGTTTGTGTCCATCACTCACCATGTTCCTCGATGTAGTCGACAATGTGTTTGACCAGGGCAGGAACCTCGTGGCCACTTATTGTCTGTGTGTGAGACACCTCATCCAAAGGGACACCAAAGACCCGTGTGGTGCCGGCCGAGCTCCCGCCCTCATTGCCTGGCAACAGAGACAAGCTCTTCCTCATGGCCGCCTCCTCACCACGAACCCGCCAAGACCTCACGTCTTTGAAAAGAAAAGGGGAAAAAGCAAATGGGAAGGCGATTAGACAAAAAAAGTGAGACGGGAGGATTTACAAAATAAGAGCTTCGGTGAAGGATGCAGCAAATTTGATTTTAGTGGCTCCGACAGCTGATCTGGGATTTTTATATCCAAGATACTTATTTCAGATGTTCATTCATTATAAAGTGAAAAGCAGCTTTGCGGACAGAAATTCTTTGTTGATGAGAGAGGTCAAGGATGGATTGCCAGACTGGTTTCTGCCAGAAAGGACAGCTCAGATAACTGCTCTTTACTTACTGCAGTGAGCAGAAAGGCACTTAAGAATGCTCAGCACATTTAGTCTGGAGGCTGATTAAAAAAACAAATGGGCTTTCATTCCCGTCAGGCAAGAACTGAAATCTGAGGCTGCAGTGGACACAGGTTAACCAAAACTCTAAAGTTGGTAAATTAACCACATTCTATCTAAGTGCTGTGGCTGACTATGTGTATCCCCTTATGGAAACAATGTACCTGTCTTCTGTGGCTGCTTCCAGCAACATG
Source organism: Pleuronectes platessa (assembly GCF_947347685.1). NCBI lineage: Eukaryota > Metazoa > Chordata > Actinopteri > Pleuronectiformes > Pleuronectidae > Pleuronectes > Pleuronectes platessa. Next base: position 23,926,806 of record NC_070633.1, read on the forward strand.
TCATAAACCAAAGGTAATCTAAAGATGAACATGACAATGAATTCACGGTGGCTTCCACAGTCACCACATCTGAATCCCCAGGATGTGGTAAATGAGAGTTTACAGTATGAATGTGCAGCTGTCAAATCTGCAGAAGTTTTGTGATGCAATCATGTCAACAGGGAGCAGAATCTTAAACAAATATTTCAAATCTTGTGGAATCGATGCTAGTAAAGATTTTAGGCTATTTTAAGAGCAGAGAGATACTAGCATTTTGTTAATAATGAACAAGTTCTCTGAGTTTATGCTAAAGTGTCTGAGAAAAGGGAAAGTCTATAGGCCTAGGATCACATACATAGTCTATGGCCAATCAATGTTTTTAAGACGGTAGAGTTTTTCTTTTCCAACCGGTCTGTCAACTTGAGTGAGACAATACCTCAACTTCACCTGCTGCAGTGTTTCCACCTCTGCCTCTGTATCTATGTGTGAGTCGGTGTGTGTGTGTGTTTGTGTGTGTATTTGTGTGTGTTAACTCACCGTGCAGCAGTGAAAGTGTATCCTATCCTCTCCTCCCCTGGCCAGAGAACCACTGAATCATCTATGGCTGCTTCAGGTTGTGGCAGAAGATCAGCCGGTAGTTCCTCATTGACAGACCGCAAATCCTCTAGCAGGACTTTGTGTAGCTGCACTGAGGACAGACAGAGAGAGGAGAGAGAGTGCACAGAAAAGTAAAGGAAGGAGATGAAGGCAGAAGTGAGAGGGGGAAAGTGTGAAGGTGGAGACAGGGTTGAGAAAAAAAGAAAACATGGATTTTGGTAAGTAACAGTATTTATATTGTTATAAACATCTCTTAACGTGTTTGCATATCTTCCGATTCTTCTTTTAAATTTTGAGTCAAAAAGATACTTACATTCTTTATATTATTTCAGCAAAAAATTTAAAAGTATTGAAAGTAAATAAAATACATTTATTTTTGTAATAAACAGCAAGGCCAAACATGGCCTTTTGAATTGAGCATTAACACCAACTCTACAACTTAGAATAATAATAGACCCGGCCAATACAGACACTAGCTGCAACATCATGTGGGCACCACAGATAATTACTTCCATGCCATCTGTGTAAACCAGCAAGTTCAGTTCTTCTGTAAGGCAGTCGAACGCAAACTTTCTTCCAACTTGGACGACAGAATAGCCAACTGGCTGTTTGAACAAGAAAGAGTCCAATTCACAGAAATTCTAATATCAACAGAATGTCCAAGAAAGAATTACAAGCCGTGCTGTTTAACACAAACACACGCCACTGCATCTGAAATGAATTAGAGATTATACAATGAAGGGTTAAAAATAACTGCTTATGGCTCTTTCTCATAATAGCTCCAGGCTGTTTACACAAGGACGATGCTAACCCATATTCTAAACAGTTCATTAAAGCAACTGCAACTCAAGGAATAAATGCAACGAATCAAGAAAACACTTTGTAAACCACAGTCAAAATACCTTCTCACAAACTGGTCACCGGAGACACAAATTCAGGGAAAGGTTTGAACCACAAAGACGATGAGGTGAATATATGGAATCAGAGTACAAAAATCCTCCAACTTTAAAAATCATGTAGTCGTGGGACGACACAACATACATTTGGCTCAACAATGACTCATCACATAAAACTAAATGTGTATCAGAATATAACCAATTAAAACTTACAAATGAGTCGTCTTTTTACGTTAGAGTGTATCCTTCAAGGAGTTGAGAAATACTGAAGTCATGAAGTAATTCACTGCTAAAAAAGAATGCACTGGATTTCTCCTGGTTTTTGTGTCATGGACCCATCCTCCTGGCTTTCCATTTGCTATGGTCCCTTTTTTTCTTTTGTACCGGTCATGTCCCCCCTTTTATTTCTCTCCTCTCCTTGCTCTCTAATCCCATCCTCTTACTCCCAGGCTTGAGATGTCAGTTTGCCAAAGAGTCAGCTGGAGGACTGAACACAATAATTAAACTAACACAGGCGAGGCTCCAAAGCTGAGCCTGTGTGTGTGTGTGTGTGTGTCCAAATACATGTCTGTGCATGCCCATCTGAAATAAATTGTCCCTTTGAATCTGACTGTGTGGGTCGGGGGTTGTCTATGTTAATTGTGGCCACTTCAGAACATGTTTGTGCATTGATGTCTTGAGGTTGCCATACATGTGAATATCTATGTGTGTGCTTGATGAGGCTGTCGAGAGTGAAAACGAGTTTCTTGCTCAAAACAGATCGATCATTTGAGTCAGGGAGAGAGAAACAACAAATAAACTATGTGCACTCATGTTTTCTTAAGAACTTGTTCCTGTGTGTGGATTAAGAGTTTGTGTGAGTTGTAAAGGGTGACTTTGTGTTGGTTTGTGTGTCTGTAGTGTGGATGAATACAGATACTCTCCTTTGATTATCAAGTTAATTTTTAACTTAACTAGATATTTTTTATATATAGAAATTTAAACTAAAAAGTATCCAGAAGAAAATTAATGAAACAATAAATGCAGATGCAAATTCAAATTCAAATGCAGATGAAAACAATCACTTCAATCAACTTTGTGCTGGTCAATGCAAATCTGAGCATATTTATATTAGATTGGTTTTAGATTTAGTCTGAATTACCGTTTCAATTAGAAAAGCTGTATTTTGTACAGATTTAACACTCACATTAAGCAGTAACGAGCTGGAAAGGAACCATGGTCTTCAACATGCACCAGTTTGGGGCTGGATAAGTGTTATACTCATTCCCTTCTCCTCTTACTGGAGTAAGACTTTATTTTCTACTCCGTCCTCTCCTCTTGTGTCCCTTTCTTCTTTCATTCATCCTCATGCTGCATGTTACACAAGCCATCTGACCTACTTACAGACGTTTTGCATCACCTCTACGTCAGGAGGAGCAGAGGAGTAGAGGTGAGCGGAGTTAAGAAATATATCGAGCTCAGAAAGTATCTGTTCCTTTCCCTGCTCAAAACTTTCAAAGGGCAAAGACAAAAGCATCTATCTTTACAGAAAGTGCTAGATCAATAAATCATAACAGTACCCGAAGCTCTTCAAACAATGCTCTATCAGATAACAGGGACAAGTAAGAGAACTTGTACTAATTATACTAACTAACTAGCACGTTTTTGGACAGTTTAGGCCAAACCACATGTAAATACACCCCTGTGCCGAGGTGTGAAAGCTATAAACTCAAGATAATGTGATCCATGCAAGTTATTTAAAATGTTCAGATCAGGAAGCAGCTATTTTAGGAAAAGCAAGGTGCTAAATCATTAACCATTCGTTATTGTCCTACACTTTTATTTGGTATTAAAATTAAATAATATATATATATTTTTTTTTTGTACTCAGTCCGACTAAGCCCTTGTGCTAAAATAAACATTAGTTTTAATCCTTTTTTGGGTTCACGTAAAACTTAAATCCTGGCCATGACCTTTTAAGTACAGTAAATGTTATTACCAGTTTTGTGGGAAGGCGCCGATTCAGAATTACAGCTTTTAGCGGAAGCCACGTTTCTCTGTTTCCAGCTAAGTGGCAGATGTGATTCTGAACCAAACGCTTGTTAAAATGACAATTTTATCAGGAAGATCATAAAATGGTCTGTCAAACGTTTACAACCAACAGTTTTTATATTACCCTTACAATGTTATGCAATATATTATGTGCAAATGTATATTTCCAAGGTCGATTGTGAATTCTCACATCTTAATAGCTCCAGAGACGAGTGAAACCCCAGCAGTGATGGTGCAGAGCTGTCGCCAAAGCAACACAGAACAAAAATGTTAGGGAAGTTTTTTTAAAGGGATAGTTCACCCAGAAATGAAAATGCACTCATCTACTCACCACTATGCCGATGGCGGAGTGTAATCTATGTAAAGCTCAGGCAGAATTGTCTGCTAACCTCATCATGTTTCAGTAAAGAAAGGTAGGGTCAGATTACACTTTCCTTTGCTTGTAAACTACAAGCTGCTTCGTGAGATTTGTTCATATGTAACCTATATATTCATATGACTCACTGCTACACAAACAATATGGCAAGAGTAGGCAGGTTGGACTTTGTTTCATCAGCATGCGGATGAAGCCGAGTCACAGCTTCAAGGTGTTTGATCAGCATGGTCATTACCTGAGCTACTTTAAGGGAAGGATCAACATCCTGCAGGTGTAGAAAATAATGAATGAAACTTGTGCCTGCCTTCACCAGTCATTTCACAAGCACTACCTTGTTTGTTTTTTTCAGCAATCCGAAGGCTAACTCATTCAAATCCTTCACAAATTTGAATTACTTCCACCAGGGAGCTTAGGTTTTCACCCCTGTCCGTTGTTTGTTGTGTTTGGTTATCAGCAGGATTTCACTTTAACGACTGGACAGATTTCCACGAAACTTGGATGGGATGTGGGGCAAGAAAGAACCCAAAAGTTTTAGGGTGGATCGAATGTAAGGGGCAGAGGCAGTGACTTTTTTAAATCACTTTCTTTTACATTGCAAATTCACCAATATTTTACTATTTCACAGGGAATTATTCATGGCTCCTGATGGAAAAAAATGTATGCGACTGTGTGTCTATGCTGCTGAATTTAATTAAGTTGAATTTAGTGTATGGACTCTACTGAGTGCCAAAATATGTTGGTTATTCAACTCCAGTGCAACTGCAATTTTCCCACTTTACTTTCAGTGTTTTCTTTTACTTAGCATCAGTAAATCTGGGATTTGGGAGTATTATGTTTGCTCACAAAGTTAGCGGAGTCCTTTAAAAGGCATTCTTCAGCCTCTGTTCTTTCCAAATCCAACTGAACTGGTCCTGTTAGGGTATAAGCCTCTTTAAAAGCCAGAGAAAAAAATCCAGCTTTTTGTGCTGAAATTCTTGTGTTGGGTCAGAGCCCTAAACACTGAAACAAAAAGGTACAACAAACAGAGCATTTTGCTTTCAGCGAACTGAGCAACAATAAAATCTATAGCACTTTGTCAAATAGAATAAAATAATGATAAGTCACAACTTGTTGACTTTCTAAGTAGCACAGTACCATGGTGCATACACTTTTAACCAAATGTGGCCCTGCTACTGCCAGGCTCAACACATTTGAGTTTTATCAGACGGATGAGGACCATGACAGTGGAAGATAAGTGAACTCAATGTTCCCAAAGCAGGGCCTCGTCTGCTAACTGACCCTAAAAGGCCTCTGTAGCAAGGATTTGGTCAGTAATGGAACAGTCTAGAGTAGCTGTCTGGGTTTCTTTCTGTCCGTCTCGGTGTCTTAATCCCAGCTATCATGCTTGACGGCCTCTTGCTCAACAATGAGGGACATTGTTAAAAGGGAAAGTTAAGTGCTTGTACAACTTGAGGTCCAAATGGGAAAGAGGACCGAGGAGAATATGAGACCAACACAGTGTACAAAAGTGAACAAGGGGAGATTCAATTAAAAATGCAAACAACATTAAACTGTGTTCAGAATAATTTGCTCTTTGTTGACCACTCACATGTTCGCACATTATTGGAAAAATAATTTCGATTTTAATAGATGAACTAAAAAATCTGTTCCTATCTTAATTAGCAGATGAATCAGATGAAACATTTCAGTTCTTAAATAAATAAAAATATTTCCTCCAACTTACATTCAATCTCAAAAGCCGGAGCTCAAAGCAGTGAAACAGTTCGTTCACTATTACTGACCAAACTGTCATGGTCAGCTAAAATCTGTAGAAGTAGAAAAAAGGTCAGACAGCAGGAATCTGAAGTTAAAACTGACCTGATTCCCGCAGCAACCCCTATGAACCCCAGGGGTAACAAAACGAATTTGAATAGAATCTATCTAGTTATTTAATATATCAGTTGCAAGAGATAAATCCTAAAAGAAATGAGAAAAGATTTTCTCTCTTCACAAGATCAAGGTTTTTCTTGCATAGAGGATTGCGAGGTGAGTCTGGTGCTCGGTCATCGAGCACACGTGTAAACTCAGACTGTAAAAAACAACAGAATTCCTTAATTTAGACAAAGTATGGAGAGCCAGAGGAGATGATAGGACGCTCTCGGGTTGAGAGAAGCAGTAAATTACTGACGGAGCCAGTAAAAACTGTTTTTATGGTCCAACATGTATTAAAAGACCCAAAATGAACAATGCAAGCGGACTTAGAGGAGCTCTGCATGGCTCCCTGGGTGTCTGCCCCGGGCCTGGTACACCGCACACCGGCTCAGTTCCATCCCCACCAGGAAAAACAATGATGTTAAAACCCTGATCTCCAGTTTATCTGTTTACTTAAAATGTTTAAACGGTAAAACAAGCAATCCCTCTGAGCAACGGGTGAACTTAGAGAACTCTGTCCTTTGGCCTAAAAGTCATAAAACCATAAATGAGATGATGAATATATATACCCAATATTGAGTTGTCAGGTCCATTCCTCACACTTAGATCCCATGATCATGACACAGAGCAATTTCCGTTTACTCTGCAGTATAAGCATGACCTGGCACATTCAAATAAGCACACACACCCCACAACCCGCACACACACACACACACAGACCAAGTATGAAGAGACAAACAGAAAGGAATCTCTTCCCTATAATTAAAGATGTGAATTGAATCTTTATCTTCCGTGTCGTGAATGTGACAAATGACAACATGACATTGCATTTTGAGGGTAAAATTATATTCAAAGACTAGAGGACACCAGCTCCTACACCAGTAGCTGAATAATATGTTAATGTGGCTAGGCTTACAAATGTCTTCAAGACGATTGCATTACGTCTTTTTGACTCAATCAACACAATGTAGCCTGCAGGATTCCAGCAAGCTCATGAAAACCATGTTTTTCTGCCACAGATGAAATAAACAAACCTCTCCCGACATTTTTACTGCAGAGTTAGACCTTGGACTGAATCATCTCCTCAATCAGGCAGCCTAGATTTACTCGACTCCAAAATCCTAACTCCAAAAGTAAATCATTTTAACAAGCTACACAATTGTGAGATTCATACCTGCTTTAATAGTAGTGTGTAGTGAAACTCTCCCAACAGGACTTTTTATTTAAGAGTGTTGTATCTTTAAAAAGTGTTTTTAAATGTTGAAATAGGAGGGAACTTTTAACTTGAAACCTCAACTCATTCACTTTAGTCCTAATGTGTCACCTCATGGAAACCGTGTTAACTTTTTTCAAACATTAGACAGAAAGTCTATGAATAACCTTTGTCAAATGAAGGTTTTGTTTAACGTTGATGCAGTGTTTTCATTATATACATTTTGCAGCTTCAAGCCTGGCGACGCCAAGGTTTTTACTATTTGGCTTCAGGAAGTGTTGTGCCTGTCTTTATTGTTCCAGAAAAAAATAAGAGAAGGGGGATGAGATAGATTAGATAAGAGGGGCACATTTGAGTAGCTAACTTTAGGTTAGAGAGATTTGCATTATTATAACCTACATCTAACCTTTTATAATCACTCCGACCAATGACCTATTATGAATGCACTTCACCCACATGTTGAGACGGCAAAGGTTTGCAAATAAAGCCTGTGGTCTAAACACAGAAAGGAAATACACCTTCTATTAAAACAATGCACACACACACACACACACCTAACAAACCCTGAGGTTAGTGATTGTAAAACTTGACCTAAAACCTGCCTGTTCACATTTTAAGCTGTCTCCTATCTGCACTAAGCTCTTCTGTTTAACTAGGGCAGTGCACCAAAGGTGGCGATTGATTTCAGGGCCAATATTGTAGCAAAACTATTTATAAATGTGAGTAGAGTTATGTAACTATATCTCAATTTGTGTGTGCGTTTTCAGTTAAATCCTAGAATAAATTAGCTGTATTCAGCTTTGCAAGTCCTATACAGATTTCCAAATGTGAAGACCAATCTGAAAATGTGTATTAAGATAAAGATAATGATAGTTTGGGGCTTATTGTTTAAAAAGTGAATGGAACAATTAATCGATTGCACAATACAGGTCTTTTTTTCGATGACCATTACAAGTGCAAGATTAAGATTGAAGATTGTAATATTCTGACTTCTATTAACCCAAACCTACTCCCAGAGTTGAATAATATTGAAGCATTTAGACATTTTCCAGATGCTAACGCTAATCTGAGCCAATCGGTCTCCCTGTCTCTCAACCATTACCTCCTGTCCATGTATTTATCTGAAAAATAGTGTTTGTCAAACCACACACTGACATTTTAAAGTTCATGAAACTGTTTAGCAGTGCAACAGTTTAGATTTTAAGGTCTTTGTCATACAAGTCAATTTGAACAAAATGACAGCCCCCGCCACAGACATGTCACATGATAGAAAATATGTTATGCCCTGCACCTCTAGGTAATCTTATGCATATTTTGTGTATCTACTTTAAATATGAACTGTTCATTTGCTTGTCTATCTGCAGCGTTTCACAATGCACTCAAGATAGATGTAATCTCATCAGTGCAGTCTCTCATTTGCATAACAGTCAGTAGGTTTTACCAACTGACTAATTCACATCTAACGGGGCATCATAAAAACTGCAATAATCCAAACCATGACATTTTTATTTTATCTACATCCCTGAAAAAATGTATCCATCAGTTATTATTTTATATCCTTGAATAACTTTTTAAATGCATAATGAATGGGAAAATGATGAGACCAAGCCATTGAAGATTGAAAACTGTTCAGCAGCCTAAAATGAAATATGTCCAAACCGTTTCCATTGCAGCATCACACTATGTCACAGAAATAATTCTGTGATATTAAGACATGATTTAATTTATTAATTTAATCATAAAATGAAGAAAATGTCAGGGTTGGACATAGTTTGAGGTATAAATCTATGAATAAGTGCTTAATAAATAATTTAGTTTATGGTCACAAAGTACTTATTTAATGTACTTATTATTCAAAACTTGTGGGTCAGGCATTGGTTTTGAAATAATGAAGTGGTTCATGGAGGCGGACATCAGCAGGTCAAGTCAGGCTGTGAGGCGAGGATGCAGACTGATGGAGGAATACATCAGGAGTGGCAGCGATACGGGGAATAGAAGAGCATCAGAAAGAAGAAAAGTTGAGGGAGATTATGAGAGAGAAAGCAGCGGGGAGAAAGGAAGTGACAGGAAAGAAAGATGAATTGAGGTAAGGAGAATCAGATCAGGAGAGAAAGAGGCAGAGATGCCAGTGTTTGCCCTTGAGTCAGTAACAGCAGCTCACTGTCCTAGCCTAGTTTAGCTGCTCCTCCCTGCCTAGCCCTGTCAGTGATAAATTAATAAGCACATGGTCTACAGGGGACGTGGGCTTTTTCAGCTTTGTTATCTCCTACCCTGAAAACGAAAAGAAGTCCTCCACTTATTTTATATTGATGTAATATCCAGCAGAGCAAGCCACAAAAGGATGACTCTCAAAGATTTTTTTTAATGTTGGATTGGACAGCAGGAAAAAGGAAAGGGAAATCATTATCGCTTTTCTTTGACAAAAAAAAATGTTTTACGTAGCCGACAAAAAATGTCTTGATCTACAGAAAACTGATGAGCAATCATTTTCATAGATGATTAACTGTTCAGATTTTTTATTTATATATTTTAAACCTGTTCTGGCCTATGTATTTTGAACACTACCATTTTCTAAACTGCAAATGAGACAAACAACAAACAACAATTTGGGCAATTGTAATGGGAATTTATCATTGTAAATGCTGCAAAAATAGATAAATCAATCAATTGAAGTTGCGGAACTATTTTAGTGTTTGCTGTTATTTGAAGACCAAATTGTAAATCAAGAAAATAATCAGTAGGTGCAGTATCTTTCTTAATTTTTCTTTGTTTATTTACTGCACTCTAATCTACTGCTTTTAAAAAACTCCTTGGTGGCCTTCGCTTTATCCAGCAAACTCACAATAACATATAGGGCACAATTTCCCCTCCGTAAAACCAAAGCCTTCTGCCGCTAAAGGTCATCTGCTCCCACTCACTTCCACTTTCAGAGTAAAGTGTCCTTCTTCCTAGCATCTGCCGTAGAAGGACGACGTTTTTACTCCTGCTTCTCTAGACTCCAGTTAATCCTAGTCCTGCCTGCCCCAACCATTTGTTGTCACCTCTCCACAGCATTTAATACAAGGGCCAACATCACATAGAAGTGCTGTTTTGGAGGACTGCACAGTAAGACTCATTCTTCACAGGCCTCCGGGGACTGTGACACTGCAAAACGGCTTGGACGCCTACAGTGGAAACAAGTGCGGCTCTGTGTTGGCAACTATGGTGAGTGGAGGCAAGGCCGCATTGTGTTTGGGACATTTGCATCAAGTTTGCTTGGTTGCCATCTGGTGTGAACAGTCACGCAGGTTCTTTACTCTTTCTGTGGATGTTTCTTTTGAAGCAATTCAACTTTTTAGACTTTTTGTGGATTATTATAAAAAAGATTTTGATCATTACTATTCCTCACATTAAATCTCTTCTGAAATTTCTTGCTGCACACAGTATTTTTCATAATTTGCCCCAAAAAAAGGCTATTTTTAACAATTTGGCCTTCTACTAATTAAAAACCCCATGTCCTTGTAAATACCACCTCATGTACAAGGCTGATGTCCAACATCTGTAAAGCCTCAGTGCAGCTCTTATCGTGAGTATCCCTCTATGATCCTCTAATCTTTTTACAGGACTTAAACTGTAATTATCTGCATACAATTACTGCTGTTGGCACTTCAGAGGTCACATTTAACTACGAAATTGTGTCCATTGAAGTCACACGGTTCATACTTACTGGGGAAAGTCATAAACCTGAGTCAAAAGAAGGTCTCTACTATGACAAAGCATTGTGGTGTTTGAAGGTTTAAAAAGAAGCACTAAATAGAGGCTTCATTCAGGTTTTGTTCCACCAACAATGCTTCAAAGAAACCTACGAGAACCTATGGTGGCCTTTAGGTATTGTAAAAATGTGAAAGGGCCATACTCTACAGCCAGTGTTCTGGCTCCCGTAGAAACATAGTGGGGCAACATGGATGGCTCCGTGGAATAGGCCATTTCAGGTAGTCAGTTGTCGGCTCAGGAGGTAGAGCAGGTCATCCACTAACCAGAAGGTCAACGGTTTGATACCCACCTCACTCCGCATGCCAAAGTGTCCTTTAGCAAGATACTGAACCCCAAATTGCAGCCGAAATTGAATATCAAATTATTAATTTTCTCAAATTGCTCTCCCTAGATCATACACACCCTTCTTTTGGAAGTGAGTTGACATCATTTTAAAGTAAAACTTATAAATCCATGTATTTAGTCACATTAATATAAAACCTCATATAAAGACACAGAACAAATCTTCTTAGCCTGCCTGAGTGGAGCAAATGTTATTATTACATTCGATAATTACATGATGCGTGATTCACAACACAGAACATACAGTTCGCAGCATCGTCTGTGCATCTTGGGTTAAGTGCGTTACCAACTTGTGATACCTTAGCAGAGCCTCGTCTGTGACATTTACATGGATTTAGTATTGAAACTGTATCACCTCTCCCTCTTGCTCCGTCCCACACTGATGGAAATTTCCAGACCACTGCACGCTGGAATACAAGCCAGAAGGCTTCGGTCTGTGCTGCTTTAAAAAAGAGATCCCTCTCCATCTGTTGTCGTCATGATCTCTACAGCGGGTGCCTCACAGCTCCATGGAAGCAGCGGTGGTGGCATACGAAAGTGAGACTACAGATAATCAATGAAGAAATCTCAAGCCTGTTGTTAAATATCATGAGTAAACAGCCAGTATATAAATGCTTGAATAGGACTCAATTATGGCTGAACAAATAGACTGCACAGCATCGTGCAAGTCTTGTCATTTCCATCTGTGCGCGTGTCTGTGTGTAGACAATAGACCGACACAGCAGCTGTGAGAGAACACTAACAAATGAGCAGGCAGAGGAGCAGGCAAACAGTTACCAAGCAGACTGACAGTGCAGTTTGAAGGATCATCTCACTGAGCATACAGGAACTGACAGCTTAATAGAGCTTTTTGTCACCTTTGTTTACATTTGTAATTTATTTAAGTGTCAGGCTTTTCATGAGAAATTAACTTACGAGTGTTTTTGGTTGACAAGCCAGTTTGCCTGGTTGGCGAGACACACTCACAGTGATGAGGGTCAATCTCAATTGTCACTAAACTGGACAACTAACAACCCCCTTCTCACTGAGTTCTATAATCTGTATATACTACAATCCAGAGGGTTTTCTCATTATGAGGAAACATGAGCCTAAGTTTGCAGTTTGGGTACAAACTGTTCCCGTGAGCAGATGTTTTCAAAACTCACTCAGTTTCGCTTAAAACTCATACCTGGAAAGACCAGCTGCAACTACCATCAGCATCATTTCCATCTGACATCAGACGCCCACCAAGAAGAAGCATTTCCAGCCGATGCACTGCAGAAGTTATAACACTTATAGTTTAATAAAACCGATGCAAGATGTTATGTTTACCCTTTATCAAACAGCTTGTTAATATGAGAAGAAAAGAAATGTCCTAATATGATATTAAAATTTGGTTCTACCCAAAAGCCAAAGACAACCAATTAAGGGTAGCCTCAGTAAGGCATCTCTTTTTTGTAATTAAACAAGGTAAGCAATGGCTTTTTGACTAACGTGACCTGAAAGGCTCCCGGTCAGTGTGGGCTTGGTTTGATCAGTGGGTCTGCTGCTTGAAAACAGTTTCCGACTTACCGATCCCTGCCAAGCTGCACTACTTCCAAACTGAAGCCAGGGAAGCTTTACTCCTGACGTCAAGGTCAAATTAATTTATTAGCCAATGCACTCGCATTAACATCAGTCTGCCTAAAACCGCGCTGAAGAGACACGATGCTGAGACTGTGACCAATATCTAGCTACATGTATTTTTGATCAATCCACAAAGTTAAATAGTTAAATGTAGATTTGGCTCAGCACTATGGATATCATAGACATACTTTATATACGTTGATGCATTGGCTACTTGTATCCAGACAAACTGCAGTTTCTCCATTCACTTGTGTTATTTTTAAATATACATTTGGTTATGTTTGTGAGTATTTCTTCTTTTTTCTTCCTTGTATCAAAGAAACCCCTCCTCTTGGAGCTTTCCCATCACACTTATATCTGAATATATCTTCCAACAGATATACACAGACTTAACCTAATGCAAAGATCCTGTGACTAGTGCAGTGGTTAATACAGATTCAGGCTATGACGTGAGTCATCTTTACAGTCATGTGACTTTCATCACTGTGCAATCTCTCGAGTGGCTTGAGCAGATGCTGTACAGTAGAGCTCTGGATTTAAAACGACTGAGAACACGTTGTCACCCTCCGATTACTTCAGCTGCTCAGGGCAGGATTTCTCCATCTGCCTTCTATACAGTGAGGCTGTTGCCTTCTGCTTCTTCAGTATGTCATAACAAATACCTGGTCAATGACTAGTGACATGTTACATGACAACAACTCTTATGGAATAGAACTTTTTGTTAAGGGGTTGATTAAATGTTCAATCATGTAGATGTAGATTTTAATAAATACATATGAGGTGATATTGCAGAAATTCAATTGAGAAAGGTTAATAGATAAAATGGCCACAAAACATTAGTTTTGGTTAACTTCAGTAGATTACATTCCTGACAAATCAATGGGTTTCTTCAAACTGGAAATCCAAAAATGTCAAAATGCAAATGCTCAAATATTTGCTGTATTATCTGCAATGACATACAAGAGATGAACAAAAAGAGAAGAAAAAATAAATATCTTGGCAAAAAGACTACTTCACACTATATCATCACATTGTCTTATCCTGATTGGGATTAACCACAAAACTATCATGTGATCAAATTGTGGCCAAAATGCTGATGAGAAATTGTTCAATAATAAAAAAAATATATACATAGATTAAAAGGAAACACACTTTTTTTCACTTTCGAAAGTAATACTGAAATAAGTGAAAATCCCCTTTCACCTCTGCAAGTTCGCTTTCAAATAACAATTCTTGGTCGAGGGCAACCTATTATGAAATTCTCTTTTACAGCTGAAACAACTTGTCGACAAATCAAACAATGGCCGAGCTTCTAAACTGTGAGAATTCATAACTTGTCTTTTTCTTGTTATGATCCTTTGGTTCTAGACGGTTGGACCAAAAGCAGTTTTCATACATTAAGTTGGGCTTTTAGACATTGTACTGCAAATTGTTGTCTCTATTTCCTAAAATATATTGTGACGGAAACTGCCCTTGTGCTGCTTTCTCTCTAAGATTCTCGAATAGAATTCAAAACACATGATTCTTCTCTGTTATTTCAGTCACCTAATAGACCATCTCTATTTACACACTCACCACATTACATAACTGCCTGAAGCCATTTTTTGGCTAAATGTAAACAAGGAGTCAATACTCTTGGTTTCCAGCTTCTTACTCGATATATGCATGATAATTGCAGGTTATAATAGCCCTTGTTAGATTCTTGTGATTATCCAATCTTACTCTAGATATGTACTTTGTTAACTGACTGATTAAAAAAAACATATTTTTTCAAACAGGTGTGAACATAACACTGGGATTAGTCTCACTGAATCTGGCAAATTCGCGACAGTGTGTGTCCAACTCCAGAGAGATTTGGACCACAGTCGGTTTAGCTTGGCCCCGGTCCACGGTATCTAAAACAACCACTGACTGACCTTGGCAACAACAATCCCACACTGCAGGGAGCTGTGTGGTTATGACACTGCTGTGACCGCTGTGTGTGCACTTGTTTCATTCCATATAAAAACGATGGGTGGTCCTACGTACACAGTCTTATCTCACACTGCAGGAGGCTGGAGAAGTTTGACTCTGTTGGTATGTGCATACGTGAGTTCCTTCACGCAGACGGTTGCAGGTTCAGCTGAGGTGCACCTGATGGGAGTGAACACGACATTGCCGATACACTGATGTGGCTTTGGAGATAAATGACATTCATATTATATTTCAGCCTGGCAACAGACTTCATAAGCCAGGATTAACGAGGCGACTGAGTATAAAGTCGACGACATCAATCCGAAGTGTATAACAGGCAGCGTGCAACCATTTTTTCCAACATCAGCACCACAGCACAGTTGACCTTTACTCTGGGCTGTCTATAGATATATCTGCTCTCTCTTGCACAATAACAGCTGTTTTGCTACCAAGTTAAACTTTAATGAGCCTGGCAGCCATAGGTCATATTTTTTGCACAAGCCGCTCAGATAAGTGAACACATGTTAATTCTGCAAATGAGCTGCAGCTTTAAAATTGACCTTGTTTGTGTTACTGTTGCTCAGATAGAAATCAAACGTCAGGAAGATAAAAACACAAATACTGAGCAGTTATTGGTTACACCTTTGAATCTTAAATGTAATGTAAATACAATTAAAAGTAGTGTTCACTTCTGTTTATACTGTGCGTACAGTATATGTTGTATTTTACAGACTCAAAGCCACATACACTCTCCGTCAAGTAAGCATGTAAAATATATGCAACAGAGCCTTCTCTACCACAAACTAACCAAGAGGACATAGAGCAAATAAATAACTTCCTCTGTCGGTCACACTGGAAAAAAAACCCTTCACACTTTCCTGGAACCCAAAGCGATCTCCAAAAACAGCCTAGAGCCAATAGTAGAGTATAATAACGGCAATATGAATCACTTGTATTTAAGAAGAGAGAGCCAGCTAATTTCTGGCTTTATTTATTTTTAAAATTAACCAAAGCGATCGACTGATCAATACATCAAAAAAATCATCTTCGTCACTCGGTTCCTTAATGTATAATATTGTAGGAATGCATCTGTGCGACCGTTTTTAAACCGCTGATTATCCAGTCAGCAACTAACCAATTTTAACTATCGATGAATCTATTATTTTAATAACTTGTGATAAAACAGTGAATAATGCATCGTTACACCTGTAATAATTAACTTGAGTTACATTATTATTTTGTACATATCAGTCAATAACTGGGTTTAAAGATAAAGGATAGATTGATAGATAATCTAGGAAGCTGTTGACAAAACAAGACATCTAAAGAGATCACCTTGGGTTCTGCGACAGTCTGAGAAATGTTTGATTCAAAAACTTATATATTTGTAGGTGAACCGATAATAGAACAAAGCATAATAACTATTTAATAGTCAATTATTGCTGAAACACTAGCTTGTTTCATTTCAGCAGCTCAGTTATATGAGCGTGCACCACAATGTCCTCTGGTGCACATATGTAATGCATGACGGTTCCTTCACTCGTGTCTATAAGCACAACATATGTAGAACAATGCGTCCTACTTCAGATCCACAGCCACATTATGTAATATACTGAAGATTTGCATGTGCATCCTTCAAACCCACGTTTCAGGGGATCATGCATAACACACAGATCTGTCCATGAGGAGCGAGGGGCTTTGGTTTTGATCGCCATCGAGCCACAGAACATTCCAGCACAGACACTTCACTGTGACCGAGCATCAGCGGAGGTGAGGAAGCCAGGAAACGAAACTACACGAGCTTTGCACTGCAACAGGGGACGAGAAAGAGAAGCGAAAGTCCAGATTCACGAAGCACTGGACGTAAATATCTCCACAATCCATCGTCCAACTCCAGGTGATTGTGGAGCATCTCATCC